>NC_091817.1:12069015-12369593 GCF_041296235.1 Equus asinus
TTCTCTTATAATCTTTTGTATTTTTTAGGTCTGTTGCAATTTCTCTTCTTTCGTTTCTGATTTTATTTTCATTTCTGATTTATTTATTTGAGCACTCTCTCTTATTTTCTTGGTAAGCCTAGCTAAAGTTTTATCAAATTTATTTATCTTTTCAAAGAATGGCTCCTGATTTCATTGATTTTTTCTATTTTTTTAGACTCTATTTCAATTATTTTTGCTCTTTTCATTATATCCTTCTTTCTACTGATTTTGGGCCCTGTTTGTTCCTCTTTTTCCAGTTCCATTGGGTGCACTGTTAGATTGTTTATTTGAGATTTTTCTTGTTTGTTGAGGTAGGCCTATATTGCTACAAACTTTACTCTTAGAATCACTTTTGCTATGTTCCATAAATTTTGGCATGTTGTATTTTCATTTTCCTTTGTCTCCAGGTATTTTTTTAATTTCTCCGTTGATTTATCCATTGACCCAATCGTTGTTTAGTAGCATTTTGTTTGATCTCCACATATTTGTGGTTTTTCCAATTTTCTTCTTATAGTTGACTTCTAGTTTCATACCATTGTAGTCAGAAAATATGCTTGGTTTATTTCAATGTTCTTAAATTTATAGAGACTTTTTTGTGGCCTCATATGCCATCTATCCTGGAGAATGTTCCATGTCCTCTTGAAAAAAATGTGTATTCTGAGGTTGTTGGATGCAATGTTTGGTATATATCTACTACGTCCAGCTGGTCTAATTTATTATTGAAGGCCAATATTTCCTTATTGATTTACTGTTTGGATGATCTATCCATTGGTGAAAGTGGAGTGTTAAAGTCTCCTATTATTATTGTGTTGCTGTCTATTTCTCCTTTTAGGTCTGTTAATAATCACTTTTATATTTAGGTCCTCCTATATTAGGTGCATAGATATTTACAAGTACTGTATCTTCTTGTTGGATTGTTCCCCTTATTATCATGTAGTGCCCTTCTTTGTATCTTGTTACAGTTTTTGTTTTAAAGTCTCTTTTGTCTGAGATAAGTATTGCTACCCCAGCTTTCTTTTCATTGCGATTTGCATGGAGTATCTTTTTCCATCCCTCACTTTCAGTTTGTGAGTGTCTTTAGGTCTGAAGTGTGTCTCTTGTGTGCAGCATATATATAGGTCTTGTTTTTTTATCCAATCAGCCACCCTATGTCTTTGATTGTAGCATTTAGCTCATTGACATTTATTGTATCTATTGATAAGAATGTACTTATTGCCATTTTGTTATTTTTATGGGTGTTTTAGTAGTTCTTCTCCGTCCCTTTCTTCTTCCCTTGTGGTTTGATGGCTTTGTTTAGTATTATGTTTGGGTTCCTTTCTCTTAATTTTTTCTATATTTGTTATAGGTTTCTGGTTTGTGATTGCCATGAGGTTCATAGATAATAACCTATGTATATATCAGTTTATATTAAGTTGATGATCTCTTTAGTTTGACATTTGCTAAAAGCTCTACTCTTTTACTCCACCCCTTTATCTAACCTCTTTTTGTATGTATGTGTATCCATTACCCTCTTGTCATGGAAATAGATAACTTTTGTACTGTTGTATTTTGACCTTCGTATTATCTTCATAGGTGGTTATCTGCTACATTTACCATATAGTTGCCTTTACTGGTGATTTTATTGTCTTCTTTTTTGATAATTTTCTTATTCTTATTTGTGTTCTTCTCTTTCTCACTTAAATAAGTCCCTTTTGCATTTCTTGTAAAGCTGGTTTCTTGGAGTTAAATTATTTGCTTTTGCTTGTTTGGGGAAGTCTTTATCTCTCCTTCTATTCTGAATGATAACCTTGCTAGGGAGAGTATTCTTGGCCGTAGGTGTTTTCCTTTCAGCATTTTAAATATACCGTGCTGCTCCTTTGTAGCCTGTAAGTTTTCTGCTGAGAAGCCAGCTGATAGAAGTATGGAGTTTCCTTTGTATGTAACTTGTTGTCTTTCTTTTGTGACTTTTAAAATTCTCTCTGTATCTTTAATAGTATACATTTTAATTATAATGTGTCTTGGTGTGGGCCTCTTTGGATTTATCTTGTTTTGTGCTGTCTGTGATTCCTGTACCTGGATGTCTGCTTCCTTCCTTAGGTTAGAAAAGTTTTCAGCCATTATTTCTTCAAATAGATTCTCTGCCCTTTTTTCTCTCTCTTCTCACTGGGACTCCTATAACACAGATATTACTGTTCTTGATGTTGTCCCAGTTGTCTCTTATACTGTCTTCATTCTTTTAAATTCTTTTTTCTTTTGTTTGTTCAGGCTGGGTTATTTCCTCTAGTCTTTCATCCAGCTTGCTAATCCATTCTTCATATCATATACTTTGCTATTGAGACCCTGTAGAGAATTTTTCATTTCCAGTATTGTATTCTTAATTTCTGATATGTTCTTTTTTTGTATTTTCCACTTCTTTGTTGAAGTTCTCACTGAGTTCATCCATTCTTCTCCTGAGACCAATGAGCATCTTTATGACTATTTTTTTGAACTCTTTGTCAGGTAGATTGTTTATTTCTGTTCAATTTAGTTCTTTTTCTGGGGTTTTGTTCTGTTCCTTTACTTGGAACATATTCCTTTGTCTCCTCATTTTCCTCCTTCTCTGTGCTTATATCTATGTATTAGTTACATCAGCTACATCTCCCAGTTTGGAGACGTGGCCTTGTGTACAAGATTCCCTATGAGGTCCAGTAGTGTGCTTTCCTTTAATCACCAGTTCCCGATGTTCCAGGGTTTTTCCCTTTGTGGTTTACGTGTCCTTATTTTATGGCAGTGTTGCTCTTGCTGCAGGTACCCAAGGAGGCTAGGCTGTCCCCATAGCTTGCTGGTTGTTATGCTCAGCTGTGTGTGGCTGCTATCATCCTTTCAGCCACTTTATCAGGCATGGGGAGCCCCAGCATAGTTGGATGCAAGTTCTAATAGCACATTCCTGTTGCAGTTTTTCTGTTAAGTGAGTAGACCTCCAGCATTATTGGTTGCTAGACTCAGGGGATTACACTTGTTGTAGGCCTCTGGCCTAGGAGGCTGTTGTCAGCTCTCTCATTGTTACTGCTGAGTGGGCCCAGCCCCAGGCATGGGAGTACCTAATTGTTTCAAGATTGAGAAGTGGGGCAAGTCCCCTATGTGGTTTTTTGACAAGCACAAGTCTGCTGCAGCTGTCAGGCTCCACCCCCTTCAGGGCTACACGCTCCATGAACACCTTCTTGCCCCATGTATGTGACCTGAAAAACTGAATTGGACCCAGTCACCCACTGCAGAGGTGCCACACACTCCACCAATGCAGGCCCACCACTCATGTACACCCTACCCTACTGAGGCAGACCCACTTGCCCAGTTACATAGGTTTCAGGCACTCCACCTATATTGGCCCACAAGTTGCCCAAGGGCTTGCTGTTGGCTGGGGCCAGTCCCTAGGGTGGGCTGCCCACCCTGGCTGAGCTGGATTAAATTAGTACTCTAGTGGGTGTGGCATTCCCATGGTCTAACAGGCCAGGGAAGGTACTCCAATATTGTCTGACAGCATCTGTGTTAGCATGCCTGCACTAGGTCACAATAATGGCTGCCACCAATCTTAAGTCCCTGGAAAGGTCTTGCCTCTCATTGAGATGCACCTAGAGCATATCAGTTGAGTCTCTTTGTATCTTTTCACCAAAGGACTGTGTACCTTTCTTTCTCATGATTTTAGATTGCTTTCTGAAATGGATGAATTTATGTGTGGGCCCTTTAAGAGCGGGCTTTTTTTTACCCTTATATCCAATAACTTTTCTCAGGGTATTCCCTGTTGTAGTTAATAGCCAGAAAGGCAAGTATTATAACACTTGTCTCGGTTGTACTGAGACCAAAAGTTGCTTATTTTGGTAATGCTCTCCCACTCAGATCCCTGACTCCTCCAGAGAAGCCTTCATAGTTTAAGGTTACTCCCAGCCTGCCATGAAGCATTGCAGCTCAAAGGTTGCTTTTTTCTCTCCAGAAGTGGATTTCTGTATCTTCCACCTCAATCAGAACTGTCCCTTATTGTCAGGATTCTTTTTAGTCAGTTTTCTGTTCTCTCTTAATAATAATTGTTCCAAGAGTAGTTGTAAATTTATTCTGTCCATGGGAGGAGGTGAATTCAGAGTCCTCCTATGTCACCATCTTGACGCTGTCCTCTATAAAGATGTTTCTAAGAAGCTACCAGAAATTGGTTTCATCACAGCATCCTTTCATTTACAAAAGTAATAGCTGTTCTGTAGTCATATACTGAAATATTTGAAATTTCTCTTAAGATGTTCCTAAACAGCTACAAGCAATATTGTTTAGCCACAATGATCTTTCAGTGAATGAATGTTACAGATATTCTCTCATAATTGTAGTGACATGTTTGATAAGTCATATGATTTTTTTCCTGAACAGCCATAAACAAGACTGTTTAACTGAGAAGTTATTTCATTGTAAAAAAAAATGATACCTGTATGTAAGGCATTTACTGATGGGTTCAAAATGTCTTATATTAAGATTTCCTTAAACAGTTACAAGCTATATTGTTTTGCCACAGTGTTGCTTTACTGTAAGAGAGTGATAGTTGTTCTGTAGGCATATATGGAATTGTTTGAACTGTCTTATGAGAAGATGTTCCCAAACAGCTACGAGAATAGTTTAACCACAGTGTTCTTTCAGTGAATGAATGTTATTGATATTCTCTCATGCCTGTAGTAAAATGTTTGATGTCTTGTATGAAGATTTTCCTAAAGACCTACAAGGAAGATGGTTTAAAATGTGTACTTTCAGTGAATGTATGCTGTAGATATTTTCTCAGTTCTGTAATGAAATGTTTTATGTCATATGAACATGTTCATAAACGGCTCCAAACAAGATCATTTAATCACAATATTCTTTCAGTGAATGAATGTTATAGATATTCCCTCATGTCTGTAGTGATTTCATATGAAAATGTTCCTAAACAGTCACAAGCAAGACGGTTTAACCAGAGTGTTCTTTCAGTGTAAGAAAGTGATAGCCATTCTGTAAGGCAATAATAACTGTTTGAAGTGTCTTTTATGAAGATGTTTCTAAACAACTACAAGCAAAATGGTTTCACACAGTGTTTTTTCAGTTTAAGAAAGTAATAGCCATTTTTTAAAGCATATACTGAAATGATTTAAATGTCTTATAGGAATATGTTCCTAAACAGCTACAAGCTATACAGTTTAACCAGAGTATTCTTTCAATGAATCAATGTAATAGATATTCTGTCCCACCTATAGTGAAATGTTTGACAGATCTTGTATGAAGATGTTCCTAACAGATAAAAGCAAGGTGGTTTAATTGTAGTGTTCTTTCATTGTAAGAAAGTGATAGCTGATGTGTAAGGAATGTACTGAAATGTCTTGTATGAAAATGTTCCTAAGCAACTTCAAGCAAGATATTTTCACGACTGTTCTTTCATTGTAAGAAAATGATAGTCATTCTATAAGGCATATACTGAAATATTCGAATTGCCTCACAATAAAGTGTTCCTTCCTACACAGCTACAAGCAGGATGGTTTCATCAAAGTGTTATTTTAGTGAATGAATGTTACAGATATTCATTCATGCATAGATTGAAATGTTTGATAAGTCTTATATGAAAACGTACGTAAACAGCTATGAGCATGATGGTTTCACCACAATGATCTTTCATTCTAAGAAAATGATAACCGTTCTGAAAGGCAGCTATTGAAATGTATGAAACTTCTTATATGAAGATGACCCTAAGCAGCCTCTAGCAAAATGTTTTCACTGCAGTGTTCTTTCATTCCTACAAAGTGATAGGCATTCTGTAAGGCTTATACTGAAATATTTGAATTGTCTCCTAAGAAGATGTTCCTAAACAGCCATGAGTAGGATGGTTTAACCACAGTGTTATTTCATTGAATAAATGTTATAGAAATTCTCTCATACCTTTAGTGAAATGTTGGTAAGTCTTATATGAAGATATTCTGAAATAGCTACAACAAAGACAGTTAAACAGCATGCTCTTTCAATGAATGAATGTTGTAAATATTCTGTGCTGCCTATGTGAAATGTTTCATACATCTTATATGAAGATTTTCTTACACATCTACTTAAGATTTGTCAGCCAGAGTGTACAATCAAGGTAAGAAAGTAACATCTATTCTGCAGGGAATATACTGAAATGTGTGAGCTATCTTCTATGAAGAACTTCTTGTACAGCTCCAAGCAAGATGGTTCACCAATGTGTTTTTTCATTGGAAGAAAATGATAACTATTTTGTAAGGCATATGCAGAAATGTTTGAAATGTCTTATAAGAAGATGTTTCTAAACAGCTACAATCAACATGATTTGACCAGTGTCATTTCAGTGAATGGATGTTAGATATTCTTTCATGCCTGTAGTCAATTATTTGTTGTGTTTTATTAAGATGTTCCTGAAGAGCAGCAAGCAAACTGGCTTAACCACAGTGTACTTACACTGTAAGAATGCGATAGTCTTTCTGTGAGGCTTATACTGAAAAGTCTGAAATGTTTTATAGGAAGATATTCCTAAACAGCTACAGGCAAGATGGTTTCACTATAGTGTTCTCTCAGTGAAAGAAGGTTATAGATCATCTGTTATGTCTCTAGTGAAATGTTTGCTAAGTCATATAAAGATGATCATAAATAGCTACCTGCTACCTTGGTTCAGAATAGTGTTCTTCCACAGTAAGAATTTGATAGCCATTCTGTACAGCATATACATTTGTTTGAAATGTCTTGTATGAACATGTTCATAAACAACTATAAGAAAGTTTCACTACAATGTTGTTTCAGTGAATGAATGTTGTAGATATTCTGGTGTCAGCACGGTGTTCTTTCATTGCAAGAGAATGATAGTCATTCTGTACAACATATACTGAAAAGCTTGAAAGACTTAAATGAAGATTTTCCTTAACAGGTACAAACCAGCCAGTATCACCACTGTGTTCTGTGAGTGAATGAATGTTACTGATATTCTGTCATGTCTGTAGGGAAATGTTTAAGTGTTATATGAAGACGTTCCTAAAGAGGTACAAGCAAGCTGGCTTCACAATAGTGTTCTTTCATTTAATGAATGTTATATGTAATTCTGTCATTCTTGTAGTGAAATGTTTAATAAGTTTTTAAAGAAGTTTGTGAATAGGTACTGGCAAGCTAGGTTCAGAACAGTGTTCTTTCATTTTAAAGAAAAAGTGATAGCTTTTATGTATGGCACAGCCTGAAAAGTTTGAAATGACTTATTTGAAGATGTTCCTAAACAGCTGCAAATGAGATGGTTCACCACAGTGTTCTTTCACTGAATGAGTGTTATAGATATTCTGTCAGATCAGTAGGGAAATTTTTGATGTCTTATATGCAAATGTTCATAAAGAGCTACAAAAGCTTGTTTCATCATAGTGTTCTCTTTTTTTTTGAAATAAGGTAAATTTATTGCGTTTTAGTTTAACAAATAGTATTTTTTAAAATTATTATATTTGGGTTATAATGGTTTATAACATTGTGTAATTTTGGGTGTATATTATCGTTGATCAGTTTCTGTAGACTGCATCGTGTTCACCACCAAAGTCTTATTTTTATCCATCACCATACATATGTGGCCCTTTATCCCTTTCACCCTCCCCACAGTGCCTTTTGTCTCTGGTAACCGCTACTCTGTTCTCTTTATCCATATGTTTGTTTATCTTCCACAAATGAGAGAAATCATATGGTTTTTGCCTTCTCTGTCTGGCTTATTTTGCTTAATGTAATACCATCTAGGACCATACATGTTGTTGCAAATGAAATGATATTGGTTTTTTTATGGATGAGCAGTATTCCATTTTATATATGTACTCCATGTCCTCTTTATCCATTCACCAGTTGGTGGGCATATGGATTGCTTCCTTGTCTTGGATATTGTGAATAATGCTGCAATGAATATATAGGGATACACAAATCTCTTTGAGTTGTTGATTTAAAGTTGTTTGATAAGTACCCAGCAATGGGATATCTGGATTGTATGGCATTCGTATTTTTAATTGTTTGAGAAATCTCTACACTCTTTTCCTTAGTGGCTGAGCCAGTTTGCATTGCCACCAGCAGTGTATGAGAGTTCCCTTTTCTCCACATCCTCTCTAACATTTGTTATGCTTTGTCTTGGTAATTTTAGCCATTCTGACTGGTGTAAGGCAGTATCTTATTGTAGTCTTGATTTGCATTTCCCTGATAATTAGTGATGTTGAACATCTTTTCATGTGCCTGTTGGCTATCTGTATATCTTCTTTGGAAAAATATCTGTTCATATCCTCTGCCCATTTTTTGATAGGATTGTTTGATCTTTCTGTTGTTGAGTTGAATGAGTTCTTTATATATTTTGGAAATTAGTACCATGTTGGCTATATGATTTACAAATATTTCCTCCCTTTTGGTGGGCTGTCTTTTAATTTTGTTCATAATTTCCTTTGCCTTACAGAAGTATTTTAGTCTGATGTTGTTCCATTTGTTAGTTTTTCCTTTTGTTTCCCTTGTCTGAGTAGACATGAAATTCAAGAAAATGCTGCTAAGACTGATGTCAAAGAGTGTACAGCCTACATTTTCTTCCAGCAGTTGTACGGTTTCAGGTCTAACATTCAAGTCTTTAATCCACTTGGAGTTAATTTTTCAGTATGGTGCAAGACAGTGGTCTAATTTCATTCTTTTGCATGTGGCTGTCCAGTTTTACCAAGACCATTTATTGAAGAGACTTTGCTTTCTCCATTGTATGTTCTTGGCTCCTTTGTTGAATATTAGCTTTGTGTTGATATGTAGTTTTGCTTCTGGGCTTCCAATTCTGTTCCTTTGATCTCTGTGTCTGCTTGTGTGCCAGTACCATGTTGCTTTGATTACTATAGCATTGAGGTCGGCGATTGTGATGCCTCCATCTTTGACCTTTTTCTCAGGATTCCTTTGTCTATTCAGGGTCTTTTGTTTTTACATATAAATTTTAGGATCCTCTGTTCTGTTTCCATGAAGAATGTCATTGCAGTTCTGATTAGGATTGCATTGAATCTGTAATTGCTTTAAGTAATATGGACATTTTAATTATGTTTACTCTTCCAATCCATAAGCATGGAATTTCTTTCCATTTCTTTAAGTCCTCTTTGATGTTTTTGAATAATGCCATATAGTTTTCAGTGTATAGATCTTTCATCTCTTTAGTTAAATTTATTCCTAGATACTTTTTCTTTTCGTTGTGATTGTAAATAGGATTTTATTCTTTACTTCTCTCTGCCAGTTAGTTGTTAGAGTATAGAAATGTAACTGATTTTTGAAAGTTGGTTTTGAACCCTGCAACTTTGCTGTAGTTATTGATTAGTTCTAATAGTTTTCTGAATGATTCTTTAGGGTTTTCTATATATAGAAACTTGTCATCCACAAACAATGAGAGTTTCACTTCTTCCTTTCCAATTTGGATACCTTTTATTTCTTTTTCTTTCCTAATTGCTCTGGCCAAAACCTCTAGTACTATCTCGAATAGAAGTGGGAAGAATGGGCATTTGTGTCTTGTTCCTCTTCTCAGAGGGATGGCTTTCAGTTTTTTCCCCATTGAGTATGATGTTGGCTGTAGGTTTGTCATATATGGCCTTTATTATGTTGAGGTGCTTTCCTTCTATGCGCATTTTCTTGAGAGTTTTTGTTGTAAATGGAAGTTGGGTCTTGTCAAATGCTATTTTGCATCTGTTGAGGTGATCATGTAATTTTTATTCCTTATTTTGTTAATATGATGTATCACACTGATTGATTTGAGGATGTTGAACCATCCCTGCATCCCTGATATAAGTCCCACCTGATCATGATGTATGGTCTTTTTAATGTATTGCTATATTCAGTTCATCAATATTTTGTTGAGGATTTTTGCCTCAACGTTAATGAGTGATATTGGCCTGTAATTTTCCTTATTTGTGTTGTCCTTTTCTGGTTTTGGTATCATGGTAATGTTGACCTCATAGAATGAGTTAGGGAGTGTTCTGTCTTCTTTAACTTTTTGGAAAAGCTTGCTATGGATAGGTATTAAACCTTACTTGATTGTCTAGTCAAATTCTCCAAAGAAGCCATCTGGCCTTGGACTTTTGTTTTATGGGAGGACTTGTTTTCATGAGGAAGAATTGCCCTGAACTAACATTAGTGCCAATCTTCCTTTATTTTGCATGTGGTTCACCACGAGAGCATGGCTGCCAATGAGTGGTTTAGTGGTGTAGGTCTGCACCCTGGAACCAAAGCTGGGCCAAACTTAACCACTAGGCCATGGGGCTGGCCCTGGGAGGTTTTTTTTTTTTTATTACTGTTTCAATCCCTTTCCTTGTGATTGGTCTATTCAGATTCTCTATTTCTTCTTGATTTTGTTCTGGGAGGTGGTATGAGTCTAAGAATTTATCCATTTCATCTAGGTTGTCCAATTTGCTGGCACACTAGTTTTTTCATAGCATACTCTTATAATTCCTTGTATTTCTGTGGTAGCCATTGTAACTTCTCCTTTTTCGTTTCTAATGTTATTTGACCCTTATTTATTTTTTCCTTAGTGAGTCTGACTAAAGTTTGTCTATTTTGTTTATCTTCTCAAAGAACCAACTCAGTTTCATTTATACTTTCTACTGTTTATTTATTTCACTTATTTCTGGTCTAATTTTTATTATTTATCTCCTGCTTTCTTGAGCTTTGTTTGTCCTTCTTCTCCTAGTTCTTCTAGATGTGGTTGAAGGTTGCTTATTTGAGTTGTTTAAAATTTCTTGAGGTAGGCCTGTATTGCTATATATTTCCCTTTTAGAACTGCTCTTCCTTCATCCCATTAGAGTTGGTATGTTTTATTTTCATTTTCATTTGTCTATTGGTATTTTTTAATTTCTCTTTTGATTTCTTCATTGATCCAATGGTTAAATAGCATGTTGTTTAGTCTCCACTTACTTGTGACTGTCCCAGCCTTTTTCTTGTAGGTGATTTCTAGTTTCATAGCATTGTGGTTGGAAAAGATGCTTGATATGATTTCAGTCTTCTTAAATTTCTTGAGATTTGCTTTATTTTCCCACATATGGTCTATCCTTGACAATGTTCTATGTGCACTTGAGAAGAATGTGTATTCTGCTGTTTTGGGACAACTGTTAAAGCCACTGTGTTCTTTCAATGAATGAATGTTATAGATATTCTGTCACATTTGTAGTGAAGTGCTTGATAAGTCTTTTATGAAGATGTCCCTAAACAGCTGCCAATAAGCTGGGTCAAGCACAGTGCTCTTTCATTTTAATAAAGTGATAGCCCTTCAGATAGCTTTATATGAAGGTGTTCCTCACTAGTTACAAGAAAACTGCTTTCATCCCTGTGTTCATTCAATGAGTGAATGTTTAGAGATTCTGTCATTCCTGCAAAGGAATGTTTAATAAGTCTTACATGAAGATGTTGAAATATTATAAAAGCCTTATATGAAGGTGTTCCTATTCAGCTAAAACCAAACTAGAATAAAAATAACTTTCTTTTATTAAATAAGTATAATACATATCCTGTCATGCTTATAGTGCAATGTTTCATAAGTCTTATATGAAGAGGTTTCAAACAGCCACCAGCAAGCTGGGTTTAGCACAGTGTCCTTTAACTGTAAGTGAGAGCCATTCTGTATGGCATATACTTAAATGTTAGAAAGGTTTTATATGAAGATGTTCCTAAATAGAATCCAACAAGATGTGTTCAGGACAGAATAATTTCATCATAAGATAGTGACAGCCATTTAGTATGGCATATACAGAAATGCTGAAAAGGACTTAAATGAAGATCTTCCTTAACAGTCAAACCAAGCCACTTTCACCATAGTGTTCTTTCATTGAATGGATGTAATAGATATTCTGTCATGCCTGTAGTTAAATGTTCAATAGGTCTTACATAAAAATGCTCCTAATAATCTACCTGAAAGCTATGAAACACAACCTTCTTTCCTTGTAAGAAGGGTATGGCCATGCTGTATGCCATATACTGAAATGCTTGAAAAGCTTTATATGAAGATGTTCCTCAACAGTTACAAGAAAACTGCTTTCATCCCTGTGTTCATTCAATGAGTGAATGTTTAGAGATTCTGTCATTCCTGCAAAGGAATGTTTAATAAGTCTTACATGAAGATGTTTCTAAACAGCTACAAGGAAATTTTTTTAAATATAGTGTTATTACATTGAATAAACATTAAAGATATCCTGTCATGACTGTAGGCAAACGTCTGATAAGACTTGAACAAAATATTGATAAACAATTACTTGCAAGCTGGGTTCATCACAGTATTCTTTTCTGGCTATGGAGATGATAGCCATTCTGTATGGCATAAAGTGATATGTTTGAAGAGCCTTTTATTTATATTCTTAAACAGCTAACAAGCAAGATGGTTTCTTCACAGTGTTCTTTCAGTGAATGAATGTTCTAGATATTGTCACATCTGTGGTGAAACATTTGATATATGATGTTCCTAAACAGCTACCTATAAACCGGATTCAGCATGTGTTCTTTCATTTTGTGAAAATGATAGTCGCTCTGTGTGGAATATACTTAAGTATTTGAAGCGTATTATGTGCAGATGTTCCTAAACAGTGAAAAGAAGATGGTGTTTGCATAATTTTCTTTCAGATAACAAATGTTATAGACATTGTCACATCTGTAGTCAAATGTTTGATATGATTTATGTGAAAATATCCCTAAACAGCTACCTGTTGGCTTGATTAAGCACAATGCTCTTTCCTTGTAAGAAAGTGATAGCTGTTCCATGTGGCATGTACTGAAATGTTTGAAATGTCATATGTGAAGATGTTCCTTAAGAGCTACTTGCTAGGTGTTTTCAAGACAATGTTCTTTCAGTGAATGAATGTTATAGATAGTCTATCACACCCGTAGTGAAATGCTGGATAAGTTTTATGAAGATGTCCCCAAGTAGCTACAAGCAAAATGGTTTCACAACAGTGTTCTTACAGACATTGAATGTTATAGATATTCTGTCATGCCTGTAGGGAAATGTTTGATAAGACTTGCATGAACACTTACATGAAGATGTTTCTCAACAGCCACAAGCAAGCTTTTTCAACACAGTATTTCATTGAATGAATGTAATAATTATCACATTGTGGCTGCAGAGAAACGTTTGATAAGACACACACAAAATGTTCATAAATAGCATGTGCCAGCTGGTTGCATCACAATGTTGTTTAATTTAATGGAAGTGATCATCATTCTGTATAGCATATGATGTGTTTGAATAGCCTTATATAAAGATATTCCTAAAAACTTATGAGCAATCTGGTTTCACCAGAGTGTGTTCCTCAGTGAATGAATCTTACAGAGATTCTGTCAGAGCAGTAGTGACATGTTTGGTGTTTTGTATGAAGAAACCCTAAATGGCTTCCTGCAAGATGAGTTCAACACAGTGTTATTTCATTTTAAGAAAATGATAGTCATTCTGTTTGGCATAAACGGAAATATTAGAAAAGCCTTATATCAAGATGTTCCTAATTAGCTACCAGCAATCTGGCTTCACAATAGTGTTCTTTCATTGAATGGATGTAATAGATACTTTGTAGTGAAATGTATGATAAGTCTCTTATGAAAAGGTTCCTAAACAGCTGCCTGCAATCTGGCTTCAGCACATTATATCACTGTCTCAAAGTGATATTCATTCAGTATGTCTTATATGGAAATGCTTGAAATGGTGAACATGAAGAAGTTTCTAAATATATACAAGCAAGATTGTTTCTCCACAGTTTTCTTTCAGTGACTGAATGTTATGTGTAGTCTGTCACGACTATTGTAAAATGTTTGATAAGTCTTATGTAAAAACGTTCCTAGATAGCTATCTGTGAGCTCTATTTAGCACAGTGCTCTTTCATTGTAGGAAAATGATACCCATTCATTATGGCATATACTGAAATGTGAGAAATGTCTTAAATACAAATGTTCCTAATAATAGCTTCAAGATGCTTTCACCACAGAGTTCTTTCAGTGAAACAATATTGCAGATATTCTGTGACACTTGTAGTGAAGTGTTAGTTAAAACTTACTTGCAAGCTGGATTCAGCACAGTGTTTCTTTCATTGTTGGAAACTCATATTCAATCAGAACAGCAAATATTGAAATGGTTATAATGACTAATATGAAGATGATCCTTAATGGCTGCAAGTAAGATGGTTTCACCACAGTTTTCTCTCAGTGAACAAATGCTATATATATTCTGTCCCGCATGCAATGAAATGTTTGTTAAGTCTTATATGAACATGTTCCTAAACAGCTACCTGCAAACTGGGCTTAGAACAGTGTTCTCACATGGTTAGTAATTGATAGGTCATCTGTAGGGCATATGCTGAAATGTTTGAAATGTCTTAGGTGAATATGCCCCTAAACAGCTGTAAGCACATTTGTTTCACCAGAGTTCCTTTAGTGTCTGAATCTTATGGATATTTTTCAAGTCTGTAGTGTAATTTTTTAAGTATTTTATGAAGTTCTTCCTAAACAGATACTAGGAAACAAGGGTTCAGCTCATCCTTCTTTCCTTGAGTGAATATTAAAATTATTCTGTCATGACCATAGCGCAATATTTGTTAAGACTTATGAAAAGATATTTCTAAAAAACAACTTTCCAGCTGGGTTCTTAACATTGTTCTTTCATTTTATGGAAGTGATAACCATTCTGGATGGAATACACTGAAATGTTTGAAAAGACTTGTATGAAGATACTCCTAAATAGCTACAAGCAATCTGGTTACACCACAGTGTTCTTTCATTTAATAAACTTTATATATATTCTCCTATAGCTGTAGTGAAATGTTTTATATCATATATGAAAATGTTCCTACAGCTACCTGCAAGCTGGGATCAGCACACTGACTTTTCATTGTAATAAGGTGATAGTTACTTTGTATGGCATACACTGAAATGTCAGAAAAGACTTATATGAGTGTATTTCTAAAGAGATACAAGCAAGCTGGTTTCACAATAGTGATCTTTCATTGAATTAATGTAATAGATATTCTGTCGCACATGTTGTGAAATTTTCAATAAATCTTACACGAAAATGTTACTATAAGTCTACCTGAAAGCTGAGTTAAGTACGATGTTTTTTCATTTTCAGAAAGTATAGCTGTTCTCTATGGCTCATACTGAAATGCTAGAAAAGACTTACATGAAGATGTTCCTTAAAAGCTACAAGGAAGTTGGTTTCACCACAGCATTCTTTCAATGTGTGAATGTTATAGATATTCCATCATGCCCGTAGTGAAATGTTTGATAGGACTTATTTGAAGATTCCCCTAAACAGCTGCAAGCAAGGTGTTTTCACCACAGTGTTCATTCAGAAAACGAATGTTATACGTATTCTGTCATGCCTCAAGAGAACTATTTGATGTCTTAGGTGAGAGTGTTCCTGAACAGCTACAAGCAAGCTTTTTCAACATAGTGTGGCTTCCTTGAATGAATGTTATGGATATCATGTTGCGGCTGTAGAGAAACGTTTGATAAGACATAAATGAAATGCTCATAAAGAGCCACTGGTTTCATCAGAACGTTCTTTCTGGATATGGAAGCGATAGCCATTCTGTAGGCATAATGAAGTGTTTGAAGAGCCTTATACGAAGACATTCCCAAGGCGCCAGAAGTAATCTGGCTTCACCACAGTGTTCTTTCAGTGAACGAGTGTTATAGATAGTCTGTCATGCCTGTAGTGAAATGTTTAATAAGTCTTATATGAAGAGGTTTCAAACAGCCGCCAGCAAGCCGGGTTTAGCACAGTGTCCTTTAACTGTAAGTAAGTGAGAGCCATTCTGTATGGCATATACTTAAATGTTAGAGAGGTCTTATATGAAGATGTTCCTAAATAGAATCCAACAAGATGTGTTCAGGACAGAATAATTTCATCATAAGATAGTGACAGCCATTTAGTATGGCATATACAGAAATGCTGAAAAGGACTTAAACGAAGATCTTCCTTAACAGTCAAACCAAGCCACTTTCACCATAGTGTTCTTTCATTGAATGGATGTAATAGATATTCTGTCATGCCTGTAGTTAAATGTTCAATAGGTCTTACATAAAAATGCTCCTAATAATCTACCTGAAAGCTATGAAACACAACCTTCTTTCCTTGTAAGAAGGGTATGGCCATGCTGTATGCCATATACTGAAATGCTTGAAAAGCTTTATATGAAGATGTTCCTCAACAGTTACAAGAAAACTGCTTTCATCCCTGTGTTCATTCAATGAGTGAATGTTTAGAGATTCTGTCATTCCTGCAAAGGAATGTTTAATAAGTCTTACATGAAGATGTTTCTAAACAGCTACAAGGAAATTTTTTTAAATATAGTGTTATTACATTGAATAAACATTAAAGATATCCTGTCATGACTGTAGGCAAACGTCTGATAAGACTTGAACAAAATATTGATAAACAATTACTTGCAAGCTGGGTTCATCACAGTATTCTTTTCTGGCTATGGAGATGATAGCCATTCTGTATGGCATAAAGTGATATGTTTGAAGAGCCTTTTATTTATATTCTTAAACAGCTAACAAGCAAGATGGTTTCTTCACAGTGTTCTTTCAGTGAATGAATGTTCTAGATATTGTCACATCTGTGGTGAAACATTTGATATATGATGTTCCTAAACAGCTACCTATAAACCGGATTCAGCATGTGTTCTTTCATTTTGTGAAAATGATAGTCGCTCTGTGTGGAATATACTTAAGTATTTGAAGCGTATTATGTGCAGATGTTCCTAAACAGTGAAAAGAAGATGGTGTTTGCATAATTTTCTTTCAGATAACAAATGTTATAGACATTGTCACATCTGTAGTCAAATGTTTGATATGATTTATGTGAAAATATCCCTAAACAGCTACCTGTTGGCTTGATTAAGCACAATGCTCTTTCCTTGTAAGAAAGTGATAGCTGTTCCATGTGGCATGTACTGAAATGTTTGAAATGTCATATGTGAAGATGTTCCTTAAGAGCTACTTGCTAGGTGTTTTCAAGACAATGTTCTTTCAGTGAATGAATGTTATAGATAGTCTATCACACCCGTAGTGAAATGCTGGATAAGTTTTATGAAGATGTCCCCAAGTAGCTACAAGCAAAATGGTTTCACAACAGTGTTCTTACAGACATTGAATGTTATAGATATTCTGTCATGCCTGTAGGGAAATGTTTGATAAGACTTGCATGAACACTTACATGAAGATGTTTCTCAACAGCCACAAGCAAGCTTTTTCAACACAGTATTTCATTGAATGAATGTAATAATTATCACATTGTGGCTGCAGAGAAACGTTTGATAAGACACACACAAAATGTTCATAAATAGCATGTGCCAGCTGGTTGCATCACAATGTTGTTTAATTTAATGGAAGTGATCATCATTCTGTATAGCATATGATGTGTTTGAATAGCCTTATATAAAGATATTCCTAAAAACTTATGAGCAATCTGGTTTCACCAGAGTGTGTTCCTCAGTGAAGGAATCTTACAGAGATTCTGTCAGAGCAGTAGTGACATGTTTGGTGTTTTGTATGAAGAAACCCTAAATGGCTTCCTGCAAGATGAGTTCAACACAGTGTTATTTCATTTTAAGAAAATGATAGTCATTCTGTTTGGCATAAACGGAAATATTAGAAAAGCCTTATATCAAGATGTTCCTAATTAGCTACCAGCAATCTGGCTTCACAATAGTGTTCTTTCATTGAATGGATGTAATAGATACTTTGTAGTGAAATGTATGATAAGTCTCTTATGAAAAGGTTCCTAAACAGCTGCCTGCAATCTGGCTTCAGCACATTATATCACTGTCTCAAAGTGATATTCATTCAGTATGTCTTATATGGAAATGCTTGAAATGGTGAACATGAAGAAGTTTCTAAATATATACAAGCAAGATTGTTTCTCCACAGTTTTCTTTCAGTGACTGAATGTTATGTGTAGTCTGTCACGACTATTGTAAAATGTTTGATAAGTCTTATGTAAAAACGTTCCTAGATAGCTATCTGTGAGCTCTATTTAGCACAGTGCTCTTTCATTGTAGGAAAATGATACCCATTCATTATGGCATATACTGAAATGTGAGAAATGTCTTAAATACAAATGTTCCTAATAATAGCTTCAAGATGCTTTCACCACAGAGTTCTTTCAGTGAAACAATATTGCAGATATTCTGTGACACTTGTAGTGAAGTGTTAGTTAAAACTTACTTGCAAGCTGGATTCAGCACAGTGTTTCTTTCATTGTTGGAAACTCATATTCAATCAGAACAGCAAATATTGAAATGGTTATAATGACTAATATGAAGATGATCCTTAATGGCTGCAAGTAAGATGGTTTCACCACAGTTTTCTCTCAGTGAACAAATGCTATATATATTCTGTCCCGCATGCAATGAAATGTTTGTTAAGTCTTATATGAACATGTTCCTAAACAGCTACCTGCAAACTGGGCTTAGAACAGTGTTCTCACATGGTTAGTAATTGATAGGTCATCTGTAGGGCATATGCTGAAATGTTTGAAATGTCTTAGGTGAATATGCCCCTAAACAGCTGTAAGCACATTTGTTTCACCAGAGTTCCTTTAGTGTCTGAATCTTATGGATATTTTTCAAGTCTGTAGTGTAATTTTTTAAGTATTTTATGAAGTTCTTCCTAAACAGATACTAGGAAACAAGGGTTCAGCTCATCCTTCTTTCCTTGAGTGAATATTAAAATTATTCTGTCATGACCATAGCGCAATATTTGTTAAGACTTATGAAAAGATATTTCTAAAAAACAACTTTCCAGCTGGGTTCTTAACATTGTTCTTTCATTTTATGGAAGTGATAACCATTCTGGATGGAATACACTGAAATGTTTGAAAAGACTTGTATGAAGATACTCCTAAATAGCTACAAGCAATCTGGTTACACCACAGTGTTCTTTCATTTAATAAACTTTATATATATTCTCCTATAGCTGTAGTGAAATGTTTTATATCATATATGAAAATGTTCCTACAGCTACCTGCAAGCTGGGATCAGCACACTGACTTTTCATTGTAATAAGGTGATAGTTACTTTGTATGGCATACACTGAAATGTCAGAAAAGACTTATATGAGTGTATTTCTAAAGAGATACAAGCAAGCTGGTTTCACAATAGTGATCTTTCATTGAATTAATGTAATAGATATTCTGTCGCACATGTTGTGAAATTTTCAATAAATCTTACACGAAAATGTTACTATAAGTCTACCTGAAAGCTGAGTTAAGTACGATGTTTTTTCATTTTCAGAAAGTATAGCTGTTCTCTATGGCTCATACTGAAATGCTAGAAAAGACTTACATGAAGATGTTCCTTAAAAGCTACAAGGAAGTTGGTTTCACCACAGCATTCTTTCAATGTGTGAATGTTATAGATATTCCATCATGCCCGTAGTGAAATGTTTGATAGGACTTATTTGAAGATTCCCCTAAACAGCTGCAAGCAAGGTGTTTTCACCACAGTGTTCATTCAGAAAACGAATGTTATACGTATTCTGTCATGCCTCAAGAGAACTATTTGATGTCTTAGGTGAGAGTGTTCCTGAACAGCTACAAGCAAGCTTTTTCAACATAGTGTGGCTTCCTTGAATGAATGTTATGGATATCATGTTGCGGCTGTAGAGAAACGTTTGATAAGACATAAATGAAATGCTCATAAAGAGCCACTGGTTTCATCAGAACGTTCTTTCTGGATATGGAAGCGATAGCCATTCTGTAGGCATAATGAAGTGTTTGAAGAGCCTTATACGAAGACATTCCCAAGGCGCCAGAAGTAATCTGGCTTCACCACAGTGTTCTTTCAGTGAACGAGTGTTATAGATAGTCTGTCATGCCTGTAGTGAAATGTTTAATAAGTCTTATATGAAGAGGTTTCAAACAGCCGCCAGCAAGCCGGGTTTAGCACAGTGTCCTTTAACTGTAAGTAAGTGAGAGCCATTCTGTATGGCATATACTTAAATGTTAGAGAGGTCTTATATGAAGATGTTCCTAAATAGAATCCAACAAGATGTGTTCAGGACAGAATAATTTCATCATAAGATAGTGACAGCCATTTAGTATGGCATATACAGAAATGCTGAAAAGGACTTAAACGAAGATCTTCCTTAACAGTCAAACCAAGCCACTTTCACCATAGTGTTCTTTCATTGAATGGATGTAATAGATATTCTGTCATGCCTGTAGTTAAATGTTCAATAGGTCTTACATAAAAATGCTCCTAATAATCTACCTGAAAGCTATGAAACACAACCTTCTTTCCTTGTAAGAAGGGTATGGCCATGCTGTATGCCATATACTGAAATGCTTGAAAAGCTTTATATGAAGATGTTCCTCAACAGTTACAAGAAAACTGCTTTCATCCCTGTGTTCATTCAATGAGTGAATGTTTAGAGATTCTGTCATTCCTGCAAAGGAATGTTTAATAAGTCTTACATGAAGATGTTTCTAAACAGCTACAAGGAAATTTTTTTAAATATAGTGTTATTACATTGAATAAACATTAAAGATATCCTGTCATGACTGTAGGCAAACGTCTGATAAGACTTGAACAAAATATTGATAAACAATTACTTGCAAGCTGGGTTCATCACAGTATTCTTTTCTGGCTATGGAGATGATAGCCATTCTGTATGGCATAAAGTGATATGTTTGAAGAGCCTTTTATTTATATTCTTAAACAGCTAACAAGCAAGATGGTTTCTTCACAGTGTTCTTTCAGTGAATGAATGTTCTAGATATTGTCACATCTGTGGTGAAACATTTGATATATGATGTTCCTAAACAGCTACCTATAAACCGGATTCAGCATGTGTTCTTTCATTTTGTGAAAATGATAGTCGCTCTGTGTGGAATATACTTAAGTATTTGAAGCGTATTATGTGCAGATGTTCCTAAACAGTGAAAAGAAGATGGTGTTTGCATAATTTTCTTTCAGATAACAAATGTTATAGACATTGTCACATCTGTAGTCAAATGTTTGATATGATTTATGTGAAAATATCCCTAAACAGCTACCTGTTGGCTTGATTAAGCACAATGCTCTTTCCTTGTAAGAAAGTGATAGCTGTTCCATGTGGCATGTACTGAAATGTTTGAAATGTCATATGTGAAGATGTTCCTTAAGAGCTACTTGCTAGGTGTTTTCAAGACAATGTTCTTTCAGTGAATGAATGTTATAGATAGTCTATCACACCCGTAGTGAAATGCTGGATAAGTTTTATGAAGATGTCCCCAAGTAGCTACAAGCAAAATGGTTTCACAACAGTGTTCTTACAGACATTGAATGTTATAGATATTCTGTCATGCCTGTAGGGAAATGTTTGATAAGACTTGCATGAACACTTACATGAAGATGTTTCTCAACAGCCACAAGCAAGCTTTTTCAACACAGTATTTCATTGAATGAATGTAATAATTATCACATTGTGGCTGCAGAGAAACGTTTGATAAGACACACACAAAATGTTCATAAATAGCATGTGCCAGCTGGTTGCATCACAATGTTGTTTAATTTAATGGAAGTGATCATCATTCTGTATAGCATATGATGTGTTTGAATAGCCTTATATAAAGATATTCCTAAAAACTTATGAGCAATCTGGTTTCACCAGAGTGTGTTCCTCAGTGAAGGAATCTTACAGAGATTCTGTCAGAGCAGTAGTGACATGTTTGGTGTTTTGTATGAAGAAACCCTAAATGGCTTCCTGCAAGATGAGTTCAACACAGTGTTATTTCATTTTAAGAAAATGATAGTCATTCTGTTTGGCATAAACGGAAATATTAGAAAAGCCTTATATCAAGATGTTCCTAATTAGCTACCAGCAATCTGGCTTCACAATAGTGTTCTTTCATTGAATGGATGTAATAGATACTTTGTAGTGAAATGTATGATAAGTCTCTTATGAAAAGGTTCCTAAACAGCTGCCTGCAATCTGGCTTCAGCACATTATATCACTGTCTCAAAGTGATATTCATTCAGTATGTCTTATATGGAAATGCTTGAAATGGTGAACATGAAGAAGTTTCTAAATATATACAAGCAAGATTGTTTCTCCACAGTTTTCTTTCAGTGACTGAATGTTATGTGTAGTCTGTCACGACTATTGTAAAATGTTTGATAAGTCTTATGTAAAAACGTTCCTAGATAGCTATCTGTGAGCTCTATTTAGCACAGTGCTCTTTCATTGTAGGAAAATGATACCCATTCATTATGGCATATACTGAAATGTGAGAAATGTCTTAAATACAAATGTTCCTAATAATAGCTTCAAGATGCTTTCACCACAGAGTTCTTTCAGTGAAACAATATTGCAGATATTCTGTGACACTTGTAGTGAAGTGTTAGTTAAAACTTACTTGCAAGCTGGATTCAGCACAGTGTTTCTTTCATTGTTGGAAACTCATATTCAATCAGAACAGCAAATATTGAAATGGTTATAATGACTAATATGAAGATGATCCTTAATGGCTGCAAGTAAGATGGTTTCACCACAGTTTTCTCTCAGTGAACAAATGCTATATATATTCTGTCCCGCATGCAATGAAATGTTTGTTAAGTCTTATATGAACATGTTCCTAAACAGCTACCTGCAAACTGGGCTTAGAACAGTGTTCTCACATGGTTAGTAATTGATAGGTCATCTGTAGGGCATATGCTGAAATGTTTGAAATGTCTTAGGTGAATATGCCCCTAAACAGCTGTAAGCACATTTGTTTCACCAGAGTTCCTTTAGTGTCTGAATCTTATGGATATTTTTCAAGTCTGTAGTGTAATTTTTTAAGTATTTTATGAAGTTCTTCCTAAACAGATACTAGGAAACAAGGGTTCAGCTCATCCTTCTTTCCTTGAGTGAATATTAAAATTATTCTGTCATGACCATAGCGCAATATTTGTTAAGACTTATGAAAAGATATTTCTAAAAAACAACTTTCCAGCTGGGTTCTTAACATTGTTCTTTCATTTTATGGAAGTGATAACCATTCTGGATGGAATACACTGAAATGTTTGAAAAGACTTGTATGAAGATACTCCTAAATAGCTACAAGCAATCTGGTTACACCACAGTGTTCTTTCATTTAATAAACTTTATATATATTCTCCTATAGCTGTAGTGAAATGTTTTATATCATATATGAAAATGTTCCTACAGCTACCTGCAAGCTGGGATCAGCACACTGACTTTTCATTGTAATAAGGTGATAGTTACTTTGTATGGCATACACTGAAATGTCAGAAAAGACTTATATGAGTGTATTTCTAAAGAGATACAAGCAAGCTGGTTTCACAATAGTGATCTTTCATTGAATTAATGTAATAGATATTCTGTCGCACATGTTGTGAAATTTTCAATAAATCTTACACGAAAATGTTACTATAAGTCTACCTGAAAGCTGAGTTAAGTACGATGTTTTTTCATTTTCAGAAAGTATAGCTGTTCTCTATGGCTCATACTGAAATGCTAGAAAAGACTTACATGAAGATGTTCCTTAAAAGCTACAAGGAAGTTGGTTTCACCACAGCATTCTTTCAATGTGTGAATGTTATAGATATTCCATCATGCCCGTAGTGAAATGTTTGATAGGACTTATTTGAAGATTCCCCTAAACAGCTGCAAGCAAGGTGTTTTCACCACAGTGTTCATTCAGAAAACGAATGTTATACGTATTCTGTCATGCCTCAAGAGAACTATTTGATGTCTTAGGTGAGAGTGTTCCTGAACAGCTACAAGCAAGCTTTTTCAACATAGTGTGGCTTCCTTGAATGAATGTTATGGATATCATGTTGCGGCTGTAGAGAAACGTTTGATAAGACATAAATGAAATGCTCATAAAGAGCCACTGGTTTCATCAGAACGTTCTTTCTGGATATGGAAGCGATAGCCATTCTGTAGGCATAATGAAGTCTTTGAAGAGCCTTATACGAAGACATTCCCAAGGCGCCAGAAGTAATCTGGCTTCACCACAGTGTTCTTTCAGTGAACGAGTGTTATAGATAGTCTGTCATGCCTGTAGTGAAATGTTTAATAAGTCTTATATGAAGAGGTTTCAAACAGCCGCCAGCAAGCCGGGTTTAGCACAGTGTCCTTTAACTGTAAGTAAGTGAGAGCCATTCTGTATGGCATATACTTAAATGTTAGAGAGGTCTTATATGAAGATGTTCCTAAATAGAATCCAACAAGATGTGTTCAGGACAGAATAATTTCATCATAAGATAGTGACAGCCATTTAGTATGGCATATACAGAAATGCTGAAAAGGACTTAAACGAAGATCTTCCTTAACAGTCAAACCAAGCCACTTTCACCATAGTGTTCTTTCATTGAATGGATGTAATAGATATTCTGTCATGCCTGTAGTTAAATGTTCAATAGGTCTTACATAAAAATGCTCCTAATAATCTACCTGAAAGCTATGAAACACAACCTTCTTTCCTTGTAAGAAGGGTATGGCCATGCTGTATGCCATATACTGAAATGCTTGAAAAGCTTTATATGAAGATGTTCCTCAACAGTTACAAGAAAACTGCTTTCATCCCTGTGTTCATTCAATGAGTGAATGTTTAGAGATTCTGTCATTCCTGCAAAGGAATGTTTAATAAGTCTTACATGAAGATGTTTCTAAACAGCTACAAGGAAATTTTTTTAAATATAGTGTTATTACATTGAATAAACATTAAAGATATCCTGTCATGACTGTAGGCAAACGTCTGATAAGACTTGAACAAAATATTGATAAACAATTACTTGCAAGCTGGGTTCATCACAGTATTCTTTTCTGGCTATGGAGATGATAGCCATTCTGTATGGCATAAAGTGATATGTTTGAAGAGCCTTTTATTTATATTCTTAAACAGCTAACAAGCAAGATGGTTTCTTCACAGTGTTCTTTCAGTGAATGAATGTTCTAGATATTGTCACATCTGTGGTGAAACATTTGATATATGATGTTCCTAAACAGCTACCTATAAACCGGATTCAGCATGTGTTCTTTCATTTTGTGAAAATGATAGTCGCTCTGTGTGGAATATACTTAAGTATTTGAAGCGTATTATGTGCAGATGTTCCTAAACAGTGAAAAGAAGATGGTGTTTGCATAATTTTCTTTCAGATAACAAATGTTATAGACATTGTCACATCTGTAGTCAAATGTTTGATATGATTTATGTGAAAATATCCCTAAACAGCTACCTGTTGGCTTGATTAAGCACAATGCTCTTTCCTTGTAAGAAAGTGATAGCTGTTCCATGTGGCATGTACTGAAATGTTTGAAATGTCATATGTGAAGATGTTCCTTAAGAGCTACTTGCTAGGTGTTTTCAAGACAATGTTCTTTCAGTGAATGAATGTTATAGATAGTCTATCACACCCGTAGTGAAATGCTGGATAAGTTTTATGAAGATGTCCCCAAGTAGCTACAAGCAAAATGGTTTCACAACAGTGTTCTTACAGACATTGAATGTTATAGATATTCTGTCATGCCTGTAGGGAAATGTTTGATAAGACTTGCATGAACACTTACATGAAGATGTTTCTCAACAGCCACAAGCAAGCTTTTTCAACACAGTATTTCATTGAATGAATGTAATAATTATCACATTGTGGCTGCAGAGAAACGTTTGATAAGACACACACAAAATGTTCATAAATAGCATGTGCCAGCTGGTTGCATCACAATGTTGTTTAATTTAATGGAAGTGATCATCATTCTGTATAGCATATGATGTGTTTGAATAGCCTTATATAAAGATATTCCTAAAAACTTATGAGCAATCTGGTTTCACCAGAGTGTGTTCCTCAGTGAATGAATCTTACAGAGATTCTGTCAGAGCAGTAGTGACATGTTTGGTGTTTTGTATGAAGAAACCCTAAATGGCTTCCTGCAAGATGAGTTCAACACAGTGTTATTTCATTTTAAGAAAATGATAGTCATTCTGTTTGGCATAAACGGAAATATTAGAAAAGCCTTATATCAAGATGTTCCTAATTAGCTACCAGCAATCTGGCTTCACAATAGTGTTCTTTCATTGAATGGATGTAATAGATACTTTGTAGTGAAATGTATGATAAGTCTCTTAGGAAAAGGTTCCTAAACAGCTGCCTGCAATCTGGCTTCAGCACATTATATCACTGTCTCAAAGTGATATTCATTCAGTATGTCTTATATGGAAATGCTTGAAATGGTGAACATGAAGAAGTTTCTAAATATATACAAGCAAGATTGTTTCTCCACAGTTTTCTTTCAGTGACTGAATGTTATGTGTAGTCTGTCACGACTATTGTAAAATGTTTGATAAGTCTTATGTAAAAACGTTCCTAGATAGCTATCTGTGAGCTCTATTTAGCACAGTGTTCTTTCATTGTAGGAAAATGATACCCATTCATTATGGCATATACTGAAATGTGAGAAATGTCTTAAATACAAATGTTCCTAATAATAGCTTCAAGATGCTTTCACCACAGAGTTCTTTCAGTGAAACAATATTGCAGATATTCTGTGACACTTGTAGTGAAGTGTTAGTTAAAACTTACTTGCAAGCTGGATTCAGCACAGTGTTTCTTTCATTGTTGGAAACTCATATTCAATCAGAACAGCAAATATTGAAATGGTTATAATGACTAATATGAAGATGATCCTTAATGGCTGCAAGTAAGATGGTTTCACCACAGTTTTCTCTCAGTGAACAAATGCTATATATATTCTGTCCCGCATGCAATGAAATGTTTGTTAAGTCTTATATGAACATGTTCCTAAACAGCTACCTGCAAACTGGGCTTAGAACAGTGTTCTCACATGGTTAGTAATTGATAGGTCATCTGTAGGGCATATGCTGAAATGTTTGAAATGTCTTAGGTGAATATGCCCCTAAACAGCTGTAAGCACATTTGTTTCACCAGAGTTCCTTTAGTGTCTGAATCTTATGGATATTTTTCAAGTCTGTAGTGTAATTTTTTAAGTATTTTATGAAGTTCTTCCTAAACAGATACTAGGAAACAAGGGTTCAGCTCATCCTTCTTTCCTTGAGTGAATATTAAAATTATTCTGTCATGACCATAGCGCAATATTTGTTAAGACTTATGAAAAGATATTTCTAAAAAACAACTTTCCAGCTGGGTTCTTAACATTGTTCTTTCATTTTATGGAAGTGATAACCATTCTGGATGGAATACACTGAAATGTTTGAAAAGACTTGTATGAAGATACTCCTAAATAGCTACAAGCAATCTGGTTACACCACAGTGTTCTTTCATTTAATAAACTTTATATATATTCTCCTATAGCTGTAGTGAAATGTTTTATATCATATATGAAAATGTTCCTACAGCTACCTGCAAGCTGGGATCAGCACACTGACTTTTCATTGTAATAAGGTGATAGTTACTTTGTATGGCATACACTGAAATGTCAGAAAAGACTTATATGAGTGTATTTCTAAAGAGATACAAGCAAGCTGGTTTCACAATAGTGATCTTTCATTGAATTAATGTAATAGATATTCTGTCGCACATGTTGTGAAATTTTCAATAAATCTTACACGAAAATGTTACTATAAGTCTACCTGAAAGCTGAGTTAAGTACGATGTTTTTTCATTTTCAGAAAGTATAGCTGTTCTCTATGGCTCATACTGAAATGCTAGAAAAGACTTACATGAAGATGTTCCTTAAAAGCTACAAGGAAGTTGGTTTCACCACAGCATTCTTTCAATGTGTGAATGTTATAGATATTCCATCATGCCCGTAGTGAAATGTTTGATAGGACTTATTTGAAGATTCCCCTAAACAGCTGCAAGCAAGGTGTTTTCACCACAGTGTTCATTCAGAAAACGAATGTTATACGTATTCTGTCATGCCTCAAGAGAACTATTTGATGTCTTAGGTGAGAGTGTTCCTGAACAGCTACAAGCAAGCTTTTTCAACATAGTGTGGCTTCCTTGAATGAATGTTATGGATATCATGTTGCGGCTGTAGAGAAACGTTTGATAAGACATAAATGAAATGCTCATAAAGAGCCACTGGTTTCATCAGAACGTTCTTTCTGGATATGGAAGCGATAGCCATTCTGTAGGCATAATGAAGTGTTTGAAGAGCCTTATACGAAGACATTCCCAAGGCGCCAGAAGTAATCTGGCTTCACCACAGTGTTCTTTCAGTGAACGAGTGTTATAGATAGTCTGTCATGCCTGTAGTGAAATGTTTAATAAGTCTTATATGAAGAGGTTTCAAACAGCCGCCAGCAAGCCGGGTTTAGCACAGTGTCCTTTAACTGTAAGTAAGTGAGAGCCATTCTGTATGGCATATACTTAAATGTTAGAGAGGTCTTATATGAAGATGTTCCTAAATAGAATCCAACAAGATGTGTTCAGGACAGAATAATTTCATCATAAGATAGTGACAGCCATTTAGTATGGCATATACAGAAATGCTGAAAAGGACTTAAATGAAGATCTTCCTTAACAGTCAAACCAAGCCACTTTCACCATAGTCTTCTTTCATTGAATGGATGTAATAGATATTCTGTCATGCCTGTAGTTAAATGTTCAATAGGTCTTACATAAAAATGCTCCTAATAATCTACCTGAAAGCTATGAAACACAACCTTCTTTCCTTGTAAGAAGGGTATGGCCATGCTGTATGCCATATACTGAAATGCTTGAAAAGCTTTATATGAAGATGTTCCTCAACAGTTACAAGAAAACTGCTTTCATCCCTGTGTTCATTCAATGAGTGAATGTTTAGAGATTCTGTCATTCCTGCAAAGGAATGTTTAATAAGTCTTACATGAAGATGTTTCTAAACAGCTACAAGGAAATTTTTTTAAATATAGTGTTATTACATTGAATAAACATTAAAGATATCCTGTCATGACTGTAGGCAAATGTCTGATAAGACTTGAACAAAATATTGATAAACAATTACTTGCAAGCTGGGTTCATCACAGTATTCTTTTCTGGCTATGGAGATGATAGCCATTCTGTATGGCATAAAGTGATATGTTTGAAGAGCCTTTTATTTATATTCTTAAACAGCTAACAAGCAAGATGGTTTCTTCACAGTGTTCTTTCAGTGAATGAATGTTCTAGATATTGTCACATCTGTGGTGAAACATTTGATATATGATGTTCCTAAACAGCTACCTATAAACCGGATTCAGCATGTGTTCTTTCATTTTGTGAAAATGATAGTCGCTCTGTGTGGAATATACTTAAGTATTTGAAGCGTATTATGTGAAGATGTTCCTAAACAGTGAAAAGAAGATGGTGTTTGCATAATTTTCTTTCAGATAACAAATGTTATAGACATTGTCACATCTGTAGTCAAATGTTTGATATGATTTATGTGAAAATATCCCTAAACAGCTACCTGTTGGCTTGATTAAGCACAATGCTCTTTCCTTGTAAGAAAGTGATAGCTGTTCCATGTGGCATGTACTGAAATGTTTGAAATGTCATATGTGAAGATGTTCCTTAAGAGCTACTTGCTAGGTGTTTTCAAGACAATGTTCTTTCAGTGAATGAATGTTATAGATAGTCTATCACACCCGTAGTGAAATGCTGGATAAGTTTTATGAAGATGTCCCCAAGTAGCTACAAGCAAAATGGTTTCACAACAGTGTTCTTACAGACATTGAATGTTATAGATATTCTGTCATGCCTGTAGGGAAATGTTTGATAAGACTTGCATGAACACTTACATGAAGATGTTTCTCGACAGCCACAAGCAAGCTTTTTCAACACAGTATTTCATTGAATGAATGTAATAATTATCACATTGTGGCTGCAGAGAAACGTTTGATAAGACACACACAAAATGTTCATAAATAGCATGTGCCAGCTGGTTGCATCACAATGTTGTTTAATTTAATGGAAGTGATCATCATTCTGTATAGCATATGATGTGTTTGAATAGCCTTATGTAAAGATATTCCTAAAAACTTATGAGCAATCTGGTTTCACCAGAGTGTGTTCCTCAGTGAAGGAATCTTACAGAGATTCTGTCAGAGCAGTAGTGACATGTTTGGTGTTTTGTATGAAGAAACACTAAATGGCTTCCTGCAAGATGAGTTCAACACAGTGTTATTTCATTTTAAGAAAATGATAGTCATTCTGTTTGGCATAAACGGAAATATTAGAAAAGCCTTATATCAAGATGTTCCTAATTAGCTACCAGCAATCTGGCTTCACAATAGTGTTCTTTCATTGAATGGATGTAATAGATACTTTGTAGTGAAATGTATGATAAGTCTCTTATGAAAAGGTTCCTAAACAGCTGCCTGCAATCTGGCTTCAGCACATTATATCACTGTCTCAAAGTGATATTCATTCAGTATGTCTTATATGGAAACGCTTGAAATGGTGAACATGAAGAAGTTTCTAAATATATACAAGCAAGATTGTTTCTCCACAGTTTTCTTTCAGTGACTGAATGTTATGTATAGTCTGTCACGACTATTGTAAAATGTTTGATAAGTCTTATGTAAAAACGTTCCTAGATAGCTATCTGTGAGCTCTATTTAGCACAGTGTTCTTTCATTGTAGGAAAATGATACCCATTCATTATGGCATATACTGAAATGTGAGAAATGTCTTAAATACAAATGTTCCTAATAATAGCTTCAAGATGCTTTCACCACAGAGTTCTTTCAGTGAAACAATATTGCAGATATTCTGTGACACTTGTAGTGAAGTGTTAGTTAAAACTTACTTGCAAGCTGGATTCAGCACAGTGTTTCTTTCATTGTTGGAAACTCATATTCAATCAGAACAGCAAATATTGAAATGGTTATAATGACTAATATGAAGATGATCCTTAATGGCTGCAAGTAAGATGGTTTCACCACAGTTTTCTCTCAGTGAACAAATGCTATATATATTCTGTCCCGCATGCAATGAAATGTTTGTTAAGTCTTATATGAACATGTTCCTAAACAGCTACCTGCAAACTGGGCTTAGAACAGTGTTCTCACATGGTTAGTAATTGATAGGTCATCTGTAGGGCATATGCTGAAATGTTTGAAATGTCTTAGGTGAATATGCCCCTAAACAGCTGTAAGCACATTTGTTTCACCAGAGTTCCTTTAGTGTCTGAATCTTATGGATATTTTTCAAGTCTGTAGTGTAATTTTTTAAGTATTTTATGAAGTTCTTCCTAAACAGATACTAGGAAACAAGGGTTCAGCTCATCCTTCTTTCCTTGAGTGAATATTAAAATTATTCTGTCATGACCATAGCGCAATATTTGTTAAGACTTATGAAAAGATATTTCTAAAAAACAACTTTCCAGCTGGGTTCTTAACATTGTTCTTTCATTTTATGGAAGTGATAACCATTCTGGATGGAATACACTGAAATGTTTGAAAAGACTTGCATGAAGATACTCCTAAATAGCTACAAGCAATCTGGTTACACCACAGTGTTCTTTCATTTAATAAACTTTATATATATTCTCCTATAGCTGTAGTGAAATGTTTTATATCATATATGAAAATGTTCCTACAGCTACCTGCAAGCTGGGATCAGCACACTGACTTTTCATTGTAATAAGGTGATAGTTACTTTGTATGGCATACACTGAAATGTCAGAAAAGACTTATATGAGTGTATTTCTAAAGAGATACAAGCAAGCTGGTTTCACAATAGTGATCTTTCATTGAATTAATGTAATAGATATTCTGTCGCACATGTTGTGAAATTTTCAATAAATCTTACACGAAAATGTTACTATAAGTCTACCTGAAAGCTGAGTTAAGTACGATGTTTTTTCATTTTCAGAAAGTATAGCTGTTCTCTATGGCTCATACTGAAATGCTAGAAAAGACTTACATGAAGATGTTCCTTAAAAGCTACAAGGAAGTTGGTTTCACCACAGCATTCTTTCAATGTGTGAATGTTATAGATATTCCATCATGCCCGTAGTGAAATGTTTGATAGGACTTATTTGAAGATTCCCCTAAACAGCTGCAAGCAAGGTGTTTTCACCACAGTGTTCATTCAGAAAACGAATGTTATACGTATTCTGTCATGCCTCAAGAGAACTATTTGATGTCTTAGGTGAGAGTGTTCCTGAACAGCTACAAGCAAGCTTTTTCAACATAGTGTGGCTTCCTTGAATGAATGTTATGGATATCATGTTGCGGCTGTAGAGAAACGTTTGATAAGACATAAATGAAATGCTCATAAAGAGCCACTGGTTTCATCAGAACGTTCTTTCTGGATATGGAAGCGATAGCCATTCTGTAGGCATAATGAAGTGTTTGAAGAGCCTTATACGAAGACATTCCCAAGGCGCCAGAAGTAATCTGGCTTCACCACAGTGTTCTTTCAGTGAACGAGTGTTATAGATAGTCTGTCATGCCTGTAGTGAAATGTTTAATAAGTCTTATATGAAGAGGTTTCAAACAGCCGCCAGCAAGCCGGGTTTAGCACAGTGTCCTTTAACTGTAAGTAAGTGAGAGCCATTCTGTATGGCATATACTTAAATGTTAGAGAGGTCTTATATGAAGATGTTCCTAAATAGAATCCAACAAGATGTGTTCAGGACAGAATAATTTCATCATAAGATAGTGACAGCCATTTAGTATGGCATATACAGAAATGCTGAAAAGGACTTAAACGAAGATCTTCCTTAACAGTCAAACCAAGCCACTTTCACCATAGTGTTCTTTCATTGAATGGATGTAATAGATATTCTGTCATGCCTGTAGTTAAATGTTCAATAGGTCTTACATAAAAATGCTCCTAATAATCTACCTGAAAGCTATGAAACACAACCTTCTTTCCTTGTAAGAAGGGTATGGCCATGCTGTATGCCATATACTGAAATGCTTGAAAAGCTTTATATGAAGATGTTCCTCAACAGTTACAAGAAAACTGCTTTCATCCCTGTGTTCATTCAATGAGTGAATGTTTAGAGATTCTGTCATTCCTGCAAAGGAATGTTTAATAAGTCTTACATGAAGATGTTTCTAAACAGCTACAAGGAAATTTTTTTAAATATAGTGTTATTACATTGAATAAACATTAAAGATATCCTGTCATGACTGTAGGCAAACGTCTGATAAGACTTGAACAAAATATTGATAAACAATTACTTGCAAGCTGGGTTCATCACAGTATTCTTTTCTGGCTATGGAGATGATAGCCATTCTGTATGGCATAAAGTGATATGTTTGAAGAGCCTTTTATTTATATTCTTAAACAGCTAACAAGCAAGATGGTTTCTTCACAGTGTTCTTTCAGTGAATGAATGTTCTAGATATTGTCACATCTGTGGTGAAACATTTGATATATGATGTTCCTAAACAGCTACCTATAAACCGGATTCAGCATGTGTTCTTTCATTTTGTGAAAATGATAGTCGCTCTGTGTGGAATATACTTAAGTATTTGAAGCGTATTATGTGAAGATGTTCCTAAACAGTGAAAAGAAGATGGTGTTTGCATAATTTTCTTTCAGATAACAAATGTTATAGACATTGTCACATCTGTAGTCAAATGTTTGATATGATTTATGTGAAAATATCCCTAAACAGCTACCTGTTGGCTTGATTAAGCACAATGCTCTTTCCTTGTAAGAAAGTGATAGCTGTTCCATGTGGCATGTACTGAAATGTTTGAAATGTCATATGTGAAGATGTTCCTTAAGAGCTACTTGCTAGGTGTTTTCAAGACAATGTTCTTTCAGTGAATGAATGTTATAGATAGTCTATCACACCCGTAGTGAAATGCTGGATAAGTTTTATGAAGATGTCCCCAAGTAGCTACAAGCAAAATGGTTTCACAACAGTGTTCTTACAGACATTGAATGTTATAGATATTCTGTCATGCCTGTAGGGAAATGTTTGATAAGACTTGCATGAACACTTACATGAAGATGTTTCTCAACAGCCACAAGCAAGCTTTTTCAACACAGTATTTCATTGAATGAATGTAATAATTATCACATTGTGGCTGCAGAGAAACGTTTGATAAGACACACACAAAATGTTCATAAATAGCATGTGCCAGCTGGTTGCATCACAATGTTGTTTAATTTAATGGAAGTGATAATCATTCTGTATAGCATATGATGTGTTTGAATAGCCTTATATAAAGATATTCCTAAAAACTTATGAGCAATCTGGTTTCACCAGAGTGTGTTCCTCAGTGAAGGAATCTTACAGAGATTCTGTCAGAGCAGTAGTGACATGTTTGGTGTTTTGTATGAAGAAACCCTAAATGGCTTCCTGCAAGATGAGTTCAACACAGTGTTATTTCATTTTAAGAAAATGATAGTCATTCTGTTTGGCATAAACGGAAATATTAGAAAAGCCTTATATCAAGATGTTCCTAATTAGCTACCAGCAATCTGGCTTCACAATAGTGTTCTTTCATTGAATGGATGTAATAGATACTTTGTAGTGAAATGTATGATAAGTCTCTTATGAAAAGGTTCCTAAACAGCTGCCTGCAATCTGGCTTCAGCACATTATATCACTGTCTCAAAGTGATATTCATTCAGTATGTCTTATATGGAAATGCTTGAAATGGTGAACATGAAGAAGTTTCTAAATATATACAAGCAAGATTGTTTCTCCACAGTTTTCTTTCAGTGACTGAATGTTATGTGTAGTCTGTCACGACTATTGTAAAATGTTTGATAAGTCTTATGTAAAAACGTTCCTAGATAGCTATCTGTGAGCTCTATTTAGCACAGTGTTCTTTCATTGTAGGAAAATGATACCCATTCATTATGGCATATACTGAAATGTGAGAAATGTCTTAAATACAAATGTTCCTAATAATAGCTTCAAGATGCTTTCACCACAGAGTTCTTTCAGTGAAACAATATTGCAGATATTCTGTGACACTTGTAGTGAAGTGTTAGTTAAAACTTACTTGCAAGCTGGATTCAGCACAGTGTTTCTTTCATTGTTGGAAACTCATATTCAATCAGAACAGCAAATATTGAAATGGTTATAATGACTAATATGAAGATGATCCTTAATGGCTGCAAGTAAGATGGTTTCACCACAGTTTTCTCTCAGTGAACAAATGCTATATATATTCTGTCCCGCATGCAATGAAATGTTTGTTAAGTCTTATATGAACATGTTCCTAAACAGCTACCTGCAAACTGGGCTTAGAACAGTGTTCTCACATGGTTAGTAATTGATAGGTCATCTGTAGGGCATATGCTGAAATGTTTGAAATGTCTTAGGTGAATATGCCCCTAAACAGCTGTAAGCACATTTGTTTCACCAGAGTTCCTTTAGTGTCTGAATCTTATGGATATTTTTCAAGTCTGTAGTGTAATTTTTTAAGTATTTTATGAAGTTCTTCCTAAACAGATACTAGGAAACAAGGGTTCAGCTCATCCTTCTTTCCTTGAGTGAATATTAAAATTATTCTGTCATGACCATAGCGCAATATTTGTTAAGACTTATGAAAAGATATTTCTAAAAAACAACTTTCCAGCTGGGTTCTTAACATTGTTCTTTCATTTTATGGAAGTGATAACCATTCTGGATGGAATACACTGAAATGTTTGAAAAGACTTGTATGAAGATACTCCTAAATAGCTACAAGCAATCTGGTTACACCACAGTGTTCTTTCATTTAATAAACTTTATATATATTCTCCTATAGCTGTAGTGAAATGTTTTATATCATATATGAAAATGTTCCTACAGCTACCTGCAAGCTGGGATCAGCACACTGACTTTTCATTGTAATAAGGTGATAGTTACTTTGTATGGCATACACTGAAATGTCAGAAAAGACTTATATGAGTGTATTTCTAAAGAGATACAAGCAAGCTGGTTTCACAATAGTGATCTTTCATTGAATTAATGTAATAGATATTCTGTCGCACATGTTGTGAAATTTTCAATAAATCTTACACGAAAATGTTACTATAAGTCTACCTGAAAGCTGAGTTAAGTACGATGTTTTTTCATTTTCAGAAAGTATAGCTGTTCTCTATGGCTCATACTGAAATGCTAGAAAAGACTTACATGAAGATGTTCCTTAAAAGCTACAAGGAAGTTGGTTTCACCACAGCATTCTTTCAATGTGTGAATGTTATAGATATTCCATCATGCCCGTAGTGAAATGTTTGATAGGACTTATTTGAAGATTCCCCTAAACAGCTGCAAGCAAGGTGTTTTCACCACAGTGTTCATTCAGAAAACGAATGTTATACGTATTCTGTCATGCCTCAAGAGAACTATTTGATGTCTTAGGTGAGAGTGTTCCTGAACAGCTACAAGCAAGCTTTTTCAACATAGTGTGGCTTCCTTGAATGAATGTTATGGATATCATGTTGCGGCTGTAGAGAAACGTTTGATAAGACATAAATGAAATGCTCATAAAGAGCCACTGGTTTCATCAGAACGTTCTTTCTGGATATGGAAGCGATAGCCATTCTGTAGGCATAATGAAGTGTTTGAAGAGCCTTATACGAAGACATTCCCAAGGCGCCAGAAGTAATCTGGCTTCACCACAGTGTTCTTTCAGTGAACGAGTGTTATAGATAGTCTGTCATGCCTGTAGTGAAATGTTTAATAAGTCTTATATGAAGAGGTTTCAAACAGCCGCCAGCAAGCCGGGTTTAGCACAGTGTCCTTTAACTGTAAGTAAGTGAGAGCCATTCTGTATGGCATATACTTAAATGTTAGAGAGGTCTTATATGAAGATGTTCCTAAATAGAATCCAACAAGATGTGTTCAGGACAGAATAATTTCATCATAAGATAGTGACAGCCATTTAGTATGGCATATACAGAAATGCTGAAAAGGACTTAAACGAAGATCTTCCTTAACAGTCAAACCAAGCCACTTTCACCATAGTGTTCTTTCATTGAATGGATGTAATAGATATTCTGTCATGCCTGTAGTTAAATCTTCAATAGGTCTTACATAAAAATGCTCCTAATAATCTACCTGAAAGCTATTAAACACAACCTTCTTTCCTTGTAAGAAGGGTATGGCCATGCTGTATGCCATATACTGAAATGCTTGAAAAGCTTTATATGAAGATGTTCCTCAACAGTTACAAGAAAACTGCTTTCATCCCTGTGTTCATTCAATGAGTGAATGTTTAGAGATTCTGTCATTCCTGCAAAGGAATGTTTAATAAGTCTTACATGAAGATGTTTCTAAACAGCTACAAGGAAATTTTTTTAAATATAGTGTTATTACATTGAATAAACATTAAAGATATCCTGTCATGACTGTAGGCAAACGTCTGATAAGACTTGAACAAAATATTGATAAACAATTACTTGCAAGCTGGGTTCATCACAGTATTCTTTTCTGGCTATGGAGATGATAGCCATTCTGTATGGCATAAAGTGATATGTTTGAAGAGCCTTTTATTTATATTCTTAAACAGCTAACAAGCAAGATGGTTTCTTCACAGTGTTCTTTCAGTGAATGAATGTTCTAGATATTGTCACATCTGTGGTGAAACATTTGATATATGATGTTCCTAAACAGCTACCTATAAACCGGATTCAGCATGTGTTCTTTCATTTTGTGAAAATGATAGTCGCTCTGTGTGGAATATACTTAAGTATTTGAAGCGTATTATGTGAAGATGTTCCTAAACAGTGAAAAGAAGATGGTGTTTGCATAATTTTCTTTCAGATAACAAATGTTATAGACATTGTCACATCTGTAGTCAAATGTTTGATATGATTTATGTGAAAATATCCCTAAACAGCTACCTGTTGGCTTGATTAAGCACAATGCTCTTTCCTTGTAAGAAAGTGATAGCTGTTCCATGTGGCATGTACTGAAATGTTTGAAATGTCATATGTGAAGATGTTCCTTAAGAGCTACTTGCTAGGTGTTTTCAAGACAATGTTCTTTCAGTGAATGAATGTTATAGATAGTCTATCACACCCGTAGTGAAATGCTGGATAAGTTTTATGAAGATGTCCCCAAGTAGCTACAAGCAAAATGGTTTCACAACAGTGTTCTTACAGACATTGAATGTTATAGATATTCTGTCATGCCTGTAGGGAAATGTTTGATAAGACTTGCATGAACACTTACATGAAGATGTTTCTCAACAGCCACAAGCAAGCTTTTTCAACACAGTATTTCATTGAATGAATGTAATAATTATCACATTGTGGCTGCAGAGAAACGTTTGATAAGACACACACAAAATGTTCATAAATAGCATGTGCCAGCTGGTTGCATCACAATGTTGTTTAATTTAATGGAAGTGATAATCATTCTGTATAGCATATGATGTGTTTGAATAGCCTTATATAAAGATATTCCTAAAAACTTATGAGCAATCTGGTTTCACCAGAGTGTGTTCCTCAGTGAAGGAATCTTACAGAGATTCTGTCAGAGCAGTAGTGACATGTTTGGTGTTTTGTATGAAGAAACCCTAAATGGCTTCCTGCAAGATGAGTTCAACACAGTGTTATTTCATTTTAAGAAAATGATAGTCATTCTGTTTGGCATAAACGGAAATATTAGAAAAGCCTTATATCAAGATGTTCCTAATTAGCTACCAGCAATCTGGCTTCACAATAGTGTTCTTTCATTGAATGGATGTAATAGATACTTTGTAGTGAAATGTATGATAAGTCTCTTATGAAAAGGTTCCTAAACAGCTGCCTGCAATCTGGCTTCAGCACATTATATCACTGTCTCAAAGTGATATTCATTCAGTATGTCTTATATGGAAACGCTTGAAATGGTGAACATGAAGAAGTTTCTAAATATATACAAGCAAGATTGTTTCTCCACAGTTTTCTTTCAGTGACTGAATGTTATGTGTAGTCTGTCACGACTATTGTAAAATGTTTGATAAGTCTTATGTAAAAACGTTCCTAGATAGCTATCTGTGAGCTCTATTTAGCACAGTGTTCTTTCATTGTAGGAAAATGATACCCATTCATTATGGCATATACTGAAATGTGAGAAATGTCTTAAATACAAATGTTCCTAATAATAGCTTCAAGATGCTTTCACCACAGAGTTCTTTCAGTGAAACAATATTGCAGATATTCTGTGACACTTGTAGTGAAGTGTTAGTTAAAACTTACTTGCAAGCTGGATTCAGCACAGTGTTTCTTTCATTGTTGGAAACTCATATTCAATCAGAACAGCAAATATTGAAATGGTTATAATGACTAATATGAAGATGATCCTTAATGGCTGCAAGTAAGATGGTTTCACCACAGTTTTCTCTCAGTGAACAAATGCTATATATATTCTGTCCCGCATGCAATGAAATGTTTGTTAAGTCTTATATGAACATGTTCCTAAACAGCTACCTGCAAACTGGGCTTAGAACAGTGTTCTCACATGGTTAGTAATTGATAGGTCATCTGTAGGGCATATGCTGAAATGTTTGAAATGTCTTAGGTGAATATGCCCCTAAACAGCTGTAAGCACATTTGTTTCACCAGAGTTCCTTTAGTGTCTGAATCTTATGGATATTTTTCAAGTCTGTAGTGTAATTTTTTAAGTATTTTATGAAGTTCTTCCTAAACAGATACTAGGAAACAAGGGTTCAGCTCATCCTTCTTTCCTTGAGTGAATATTAAAATTATTCTGTCATGACCATAGCGCAATATTTGTTAAGACTTATGAAAAGATATTTCTAAAAAACAACTTTCCAGCTGGGTTCTTAACATTGTTCTTTCATTTTATGGAAGTGATAACCATTCTGGATGGAATACACTGAAATGTTTGAAAAGACTTGTATGAAGATACTCCTAAATAGCTACAAGCAATCTGGTTACACCACAGTGTTCTTTCATTTAATAAACTTTATATATATTCTCCTATAGCTGTAGTGAAATGTTTTATATCATATATGAAAATGTTCCTACAGCTACCTGCAAGCTGGGATCAGCACACTGACTTTTCATTGTAATAAGGTGATAGTTACTTTGTATGGCATACACTGAAATGTCAGAAAAGACTTATATGAGTGTATTTCTAAAGAGATACAAGCAAGCTGGTTTCACAATAGTGATCTTTCATTGAATTAATGTAATAGATATTCTGTCGCACATGTTGTGAAATTTTCAATAAATCTTACACGAAAATGTTACTATAAGTCTACCTGAAAGCTGAGTTAAGTACGATGTTTTTTCATTTTCAGAAAGTATAGCTGTTCTCTATGGCTCATACTGAAATGCTAGAAAAGACTTACATGAAGATGTTCCTTAAAAGCTACAAGGAAGTTGGTTTCACCACAGCATTCTTTCAATGTGTGAATGTTATAGATATTCCATCATGCCCGTAGTGAAATGTTTGATAGGACTTATTTGAAGATTCCCCTAAACAGCTGCAAGCAAGGTGTTTTCACCACAGTGTTCATTCAGAAAATGAATGTTATACGTATTCTGTCATGCCTCAAGAGAACTATTTGATGTCTTAGGTGAGAGTGTTCCTGAACAGCTACAAGCAAGCTTTTTCAACATAGTGTGGCTTCCTTGAATGAATGTTATGGATATCATGTTGCGGCTGTAGAGAAACGTTTGATAAGACATAAATGAAATGCTCATAAAGAGCCACTGGTTTCATCAGAACGTTCTTTCTGGATATGGAAGCGATAGCCATTCTGTAGGCATAATGAAGTGTTTGAAGAGCCTTATACGAAGACATTCCCAAGGCGCCAGAAGTAATCTGGCTTCACCACAGTGTTCTTTCAGTGAACGAGTGTTATAGATAGTCTGTCATGCCTGTAGTGAAATGTTTAATAAGTCTTATATGAAGAGGTTTCAAACAGCCGCCAGCAAGCCGGGTTTAGCACAGTGTCCTTTAACTGTAAGTAAGTGAGAGCCATTCTGTATGGCATATACTTAAATGTTAGAGAGGTCTTATATGAAGATGTTCCTAAATAGAATCCAACAAGATGTGTTCAGGACAGAATAATTTCATCATAAGATAGTGACAGCCATTTAGTATGGCATATACAGAAATGCTGAAAAGGACTTAAACGAAGATCTTCCTTAACAGTCAAACCAAGCCACTTTCACCATAGTGTTCTTTCATTGAATGGATGTAATAGATATTCTGTCATGCCTGTAGTTAAATGTTCAATAGGTCTTACATAAAAATGCTCCTAATAATCTACCTGAAAGCTATTAAACACAACCTTCTTTCCTTGTAAGAAGGGTATGGCCATGCTGTATGCCATATACTGAAATGCTTGAAAAGCTTTATATGAAGATGTTCCTCAACAGTTACAAGAAAACTGCTTTCATCCCTGTGTTCATTCAATGAGTGAATGTTTAGAGATTCTGTCATTCCTGCAAAGGAATGTTTAATAAGTCTTACATGAAGATGTTTCTAAACAGCTACAAGGAAATTTTTTTAAATATAGTGTTATTACATTGAATAAACATTAAAGATATCCTGTCATGACTGTAGGCAAACGTCTGATAAGACTTGAACAAAATATTGATAAACAATTACTTGCAAGCTGGGTTCATCACAGTATTCTTTTCTGGCTATGGAGATGATAGCCATTCTGTATGGCATAAAGTGATATGTTTGAAGAGCCTTTTATTTATATTCTTAAACAGCTAACAAGCAAGATGGTTTCTTCACAGTGTTCTTTCAGTGAATGAATGTTCTAGATATTGTCACATCTGTGGTGAAACATTTGATATATGATGTTCCTAAACAGCTACCTATAAACCGGATTCAGCATGTGTTCTTTCATTTTGTGAAAATGATAGTCGCTCTGTGTGGAATATACTTAAGTATTTGAAGCGTATTATGTGAAGATGTTCCTAAACAGTGAAAAGAAGATGGTGTTTGCATAATTTTCTTTCAGATAAAAAATGTTATAGACATTGTCACATCTGTAGTCAAATGTTTGATATGATTTATGTGAAAATATCCCTAAACAGCTACCTGTTGGCTTGATTAAGCACAATGCTCTTTCCTTGTAAGAAAGTGATAGCTGTTCCATGTGGCATGTACTGAAATGTTTGAAATGTCATATGTGAAGATGTTCCTTAAGAGCTACTTGCTAGGTGTTTTCAAGACAATGTTCTTTCAGTGAATGAATGTTATAGATAGTCTATCACACCCGTAGTGAAATGCTGGATAAGTTTTATGAAGATGTCCCCAAGTAGCTACAAGCAAAATGGTTTCACAACAGTGTTCTTACAGACATTGAATGTTATAGATATTCTGTCATGCCTGTAGGGAAATGTTTGATAAGACTTGCATGAACACTTACATGAAGATGTTTCTCAACAGCCACAAGCAAGCTTTTTCAACACAGTATTTCATTGAATGAATGTAATAATTATCACATTGTGGCTGCAGAGAAACGTTTGATAAGACACACACAAAATGTTCATAAATAGCATGTGCCAGCTGGTTGCATCACAATGTTGTTTAATTTAATGGAAGTGATCATCATTCTGTATAGCATATGATGTGTTTGAATAGCCTTATGTAAAGATATTCCTAAAAACTTATGAGCAATCTGGTTTCACCAGAGTGTGTTCCTCAGTGAAGGAATCTTACAGAGATTCTGTCAGAGCAGTAGTGACATGTTTGGTGTTTTGTATGAAGAAACCCTAAATGGCTTCCTGCAAGATGAGTTCAACACAGTGTTATTTCATTTTAAGAAAATGATAGTCATTCTGTTTGGCATAAACGGAAATATTAGAAAAGCCTTATATCAAGATGTTCCTAATTAGCTACCAGCAATCTGGCTTCACAATAGTGTTCTTTCATTGAATGGATGTAATAGATACTTTGTAGTGAAATGTATGATAAGTCTCTTATGAAAAGGTTCCTAAACAGCTGCCTGCAATCTGGCTTCAGCACATTATATCACTGTCTCAAAGTGATATTCATTCAGTATGTCTTATATGGAAACGCTTGAAATGGTGAACATGAAGAAGTTTCTAAATATATACAAGCAAGATTGTTTCTCCACAGTTTTCTTTCAGTGACTGAATGTTATGTATAGTCTGTCACGACTATTGTAAAATGTTTGATAAGTCTTATGTAAAAACGTTCCTAGATAGCTATCTGTGAGCTCTATTTAGCACAGTGTTCTTTCATTGTAGGAAAATGATACCCATTCATTATGGCATATACTGAAATGTGAGAAATGTCTTAAATACAAATGTTCCTAATAATAGCTTCAAGATGCTTTCACCACAGAGTTCTTTCAGTGAAACAATATTGCAGATATTCTGTGACACTTGTAGTGAAGTGTTAGTTAAAACTTACTTGCAAGCTGGATTCAGCACAGTGTTTCTTTCATTGTTGGAAACTCATATTCAATCAGAACAGCAAATATTGAAATGGTTATAATGACTAATATGAAGATGATCCTTAATGGCTGCAAGTAAGATGGTTTCACCACAGTTTTCTCTCAGTGAACAAATGCTATATATATTCTGTCCCACATGCAATGAAATGTTTGTTAAGTCTTATATGAACATGTTCCTAAACAGCTACCTGCAAACTGGGCTTAGAACAGTGTTCTCACATTGTTAGTAATTGATAGGTCATCTGTAGGGCATATGCTGAAATGTTTGAAATGTCTTAGGTGAATATGCCCCTAAACAGCTGTAAGCACATTTGTTTCACCAGAGTTCCTTTAGTGTCTGAATCTTATGGATATTTTTCAAGTCTGTAGTGTAATTTTTTAAGTATTTTATGAAGTTCTTCCTAAACAGATACTAGGAAACAAGGGTTCAGCTCATCCTTCTTTCCTTGAGTGAATATTAAAATTATTCTGTCATGACCATAGCGCAATATTTGTTAAGACTTATGAAAAGATATTTCTAAAAAACAACTTTCCAGCTGGGTTCTTAACATTGTTCTTTCATTTTATGGAAGTGATAACCATTCTGGATGGAATACACTGAAATGTTTGAAAAGACTTGTATGAAGATACTCCTAAATAGCTACAAGCAATCTGGTTACACCACAGTGTTCTTTCATTTAATAAACTTTATATATATTCTCCTATAGCTGTAGTGAAATGTTTTATATCATATATGAAAATGTTCCTACAGCTACCTGCAAGCTGGGATCAGCACACTGACTTTTCATTGTAATAAGGTGATAGTTACTTTGTACGGCATACACTGAAATGTCAGAAAAGACTTATATGAGTGTATTTCTAAAGAGATAGAAGCAAGCTGGTTTCACAATAGTGATCTTTCATTGAATTAATGTAATAGATATTCTGTCGCACATGTTGTGAAATTTTCAATAAATCTTACACGAAAATGTTACTATAAGTCTACCTGAAAGCTGAGTTAAGTACGATGTTTTTTCATTTTCAGAAAGTATAGCTGTTCTCTATGGCTCATACTGAAATGCTAGAAAAGACTTACATGAAGATGTTCCTTAAAAGCTACAAGGAAGTTGGTTTCACCACAGCATTCTTTCAATGTGTGAATGTTATAGATATTCCATCATGCCCGTAGTGAAATGTTTGATAGGACTTATTTGAAGATTCCCCTAAACAGCTGCAAGCAAGGTGTTTTCACCACAGTGTTCATTCAGAAAATGAATGTTATACGTATTCTGTCATGCCTCAAGAGAACTATTTGATGTCTTAGGTGAGAGTGTTCCTGAACAGCTACAAGCAAGCTTTTTCAACATAGTGTGGCTTCCTTGAATGAATGTTATGGATATCATGTTGCGGCTGTAGAGAAACGTTTGATAAGACATAAATGAAATGCTCATAAAGAGCCACTGGTTTCATCAGAACGTTCTTTCTGGATATGGAAGCGATAGCCATTCTGTAGGCATAATGAAGTGTTTGAAGAGCCTTATACGAAGACATTCCCAAGGCGCCAGAAGTAATCTGGCTTCACCACAGTGTTCTTTCAGTGAACGAGTGTTATAGATAGTCTGTCATGCCTGTAGTGAAATGTTTAATAAGTCTTATATGAAGAGGTTTCAAACAGCCGCCAGCAAGCCGGGTTTAGCACAGTGTCCTTTAACTGTAAGTAAGTGAGAGCCATTCTGTATGGCATATACTTAAATGTTAGAGAGGTCTTATATGAAGATGTTCCTAAATAGAATCCAACAAGATGTGTTCAGGACAGAATAATTTCATCATAAGATAGTGACAGCCATTTAGTATGGCATATACAGAAATGCTGAAAAGGACTTAAATGAAGATCTTCCTTAACAGTCAAACCAAGCCACTTTCACCATAGTCTTCTTTCATTGAATGGATGTAATAGATATTCTGTCATGCCTGTAGTTAAATGTTCAATAGGTCTTACATAAAAATGCTCCTAATAATCTACCTGAAAGCTATTAAACACAACCTTCTTTCCTTGTAAGAAGGGTATGGCCATGCTGTATGCCATATACTGAAATGCTTGAAAAGCTTTATATGAAGATGTTCCTCAACAGTTACAAGAAAACTGCTTTCATCCCTGTGTTCATTCAATGAGTGAATGTTTAGAGATTCTGTCATTCCTGCAAAGGAATGTTTAATAAGTCTTACATGAAGATGTTTCTAAACAGCTACAAGGAAATTTTTTTAAATATAGTGTTATTACATTGAATAAACATTAAAGATATCCTGTCATGACTGTAGGCAAATGTCTGATAAGACTTGAACAAAATATTGATAAACAATTACTTGCAAGCTGGGTTCATCACAGTATTCTTTTCTGGCTATGGAGATGATAGCCATTCTGTATGGCATAAAGTGATATGTTTGAAGAGCCTTTTATTTATATTCTTAAACAGCTAACAAGCAAGATGGTTTCTTCACAGTGTTCTTTCAGTGAATGAATGTTCTAGATATTGTCACATCTGTGGTGAAACATTTGATATATGATGTTCCTAAACAGCTACCTATAAACCGGATTCAGCATGTGTTCTTTCATTTTGTGAAAATGATAGTCGCTCTGTGTGGAATATACTTAAGTATTTGAAGCGTATTATGTGAAGATGTTCCTAAACAGTGAAAAGAAGATGGTGTTTGCATAATTTTCTTTCAGATAACAAATGTTATAGACATTGTCACATCTGTAGTCAAATGTTTGATATGATTTATGTGAAAATATCCCTAAACAGCTACCTGTTGGCTTGATTAAGCACAATGCTCTTTCCTTGTAAGAAAGTGATAGCTGTTCCATGTGGCATGTACTGAAATGTTTGAAATGTCATATGTGAAGATGTTCCTTAAGAGCTACTTGCTAGGTGTTTTCAAGACAATGTTCTTTCAGTGAATGAATGTTATAGATAGTCTATCACACCCGTAGTGAAATGCTGGATAAGTTTTATGAAGATGTCCCCAAGTAGCTACAAGCAAAATGGTTTCACAACAGTGTTCTTACAGACATTGAATGTTATAGATATTCTGTCATGCCTGTAGGGAAATGTTTGATAAGACTTGCATGAACACTTACATGAAGATGTTTCTCAACAGCCACAAGCAAGCTTTTTCAACACAGTATTTCATTGAATGAATGTAATAATTATCACATTGTGGCTGCAGAGAAACGTTTGATAAGACACACACAAAATGTTCATAAATAGCATGTGCCAGCTGGTTGCATCACAATGTTGTTTAATTTAATGGAAGTGATCATCATTCTGTATAGCATATGATGTGTTTGAATAGCCTTATGTAAAGATATTCCTAAAAACTTATGAGCAATCTGGTTTCACCAGAGTGTGTTCCTCAGTGAAGGAATTTTACAGAGATTCTGTCAGAGCAGTAGTGACATGTTTGGTGTTTTGTATGAAGAAACACTAAATGGCTTCCTGCAAGATGAGTTCAACACAGTGTTATTTCATTTTAAGAAAATGATAGTCATTCTGTTTGGCATAAACGGAAATATTAGAAAAGCCTTATATCAAGATGTTCCTAATTAGCTACCAGCAATCTGGCTTCACAATAGTGTTCTTTCATTGAATGGATGTAATAGATACTTTGTAGTGAAATGTATGATAAGTCTCTTATGAAAAGGTTCCTAAACAGCTGCCTGCAATCTGGCTTCAGCACATTATATCACTGTCTCAAAGTGATATTCATTCAGTATGTCTTATATGGAAACGCTTGAAATGGTGAACATGAAGAAGTTTCTAAATATATACAAGCAAGATTGTTTCTCCACAGTTTTCTTTCAGTGACTGAATGTTATGTATAGTCTGTCACGACTATTGTAAAATGTTTGATAAGTCTTATGTAAAAACGTTCCTAGATAGCTATCTGTGAGCTCTATTTAGCACAGTGTTCTTTCATTGTAGGAAAATGATACCCATTCATTATGGCATATACTGAAATGTGAGAAATGTCTTAAATACAAATGTTCCTAATAATAGCTTCAAGATGCTTTCACCACAGAGTTCTTTCAGTGAAACAATATTGCAGATATTCTGTGACACTTGTAGTGAAGTGTTAGTTAAAACTTACTTGCAAGCTGGATTCAGCACAGTGTTTCTTTCATTGTTGGAAACTCATATTCAATCAGAACAGCAAATATTGAAATGGTTATAATGACTAATATGAAGATGATCCTTAATGGCTGCAAGTAAGATGGTTTCACCACAGTTTTCTCTCAGTGAACAAATGCTATATATATTCTGTCCCACATGCAATGAAATGTTTGTTAAGTCTTATATGAACATGTTCCTAAACAGCTACCTGCAAACTGGGCTTAGAACAGTGTTCTCACATGGTTAGTAATTGATAGGTCATCTGTAGGGCATATGCTGAAATGTTTGAAATGTCTTAGGTGAATATGCCCCTAAACAGCTGTAAGCACATTTGTTTCACCAGAGTTCCTTTAGTGTCTGAATCTTATGGATATTTTTCAAGTCTGTAGTGTAATTTTTTAAGTATTTTATGAAGTTCTTCCTAAACAGATACTAGGAAACAAGGGTTCAGCTCATCCTTCTTTCCTTGAGTGAATATTAAAATTATTCTGTCATGACCATAGCGCAATATTTGTTAAGACTTATGAAAAGATATTTCTAAAAAACAACTTTCCAGCTGGGTTCTTAACATTGTTCTTTCATTTTATGGAAGTGATAACCATTCTGGATGGAATACACTGAAATGTTTGAAAAGACTTGTATGAAGATACTCCTAAATAGCTACAAGCAATCTGGTTACACCACAGTGTTCTTTCATTTAATAAACTTTATATATATTCTCCTATAGCTGTAGTGAAATGTTTTATATCATATATGAAAATGTTCCTACAGCTACCTGCAAGCTGGGATCAGCACACTGACTTTTCATTGTAATAAGGTGATAGTTACTTTGTACGGCATACACTGAAATGTCAGAAAAGACTTATATGAGTGTATTTCTAAAGAGATAGAAGCAAGCTGGTTTCACAATAGTGATCTTTCATTGAATTAATGTAATAGATATTCTGTCGCACATGTTGTGAAATTTTCAATAAATCTTACACGAAAATGTTACTATAAGTCTACCTGAAAGCTGAGTTAAGTACGATGTTTTTTCATTTTCAGAAAGTATAGCTGTTCTCTATGGCTCATACTGAAATGCTAGAAAAGACTTACATGAAGATGTTCCTTAAAAGCTACAAGGAAGTTGGTTTCACCACAGCATTCTTTCAATGTGTGAATGTTATAGATATTCCATCATGCCCGTAGTGAAATGTTTGATAGGACTTATTTGAAGATTCCCCTAAACAGCTGCAAGCAAGGTGTTTTCACCACAGTGTTCATTCAGAAAATGAATGTTATACGTATTCTGTCATGCCTCAAGAGAACTATTTGATGTCTTAGGTGAGAGTGTTCCTGAACAGCTACAAGCAAGCTTTTTCAACATAGTGTGGCTTCCTTGAATGAATGTTATGGATATCATGTTGCGGCTGTAGAGAAACGTTTGATAAGACATAAATGAAATGCTCATAAAGAGCCACTGGTTTCATCAGAACGTTCTTTCTGGATATGGAAGCGATAGCCATTCTGTAGGCATAATGAAGTGTTTGAAGAGCCTTATACGAAGACATTCCCAAGGCGCCAGAAGTAATCTGGCTTCACCACAGTGTTCTTTCAGTGAACGAGTGTTATAGATAGTCTGTCATGCCTGTAGTGAAATGTTTAATAAGTCTTATATGAAGAGGTTTCAAACAGCCGCCAGCAAGCCGGGTTTAGCACAGTGTCCTTTAACTGTAAGTAAGTGAGAGCCATTCTGTATGGCATATACTTAAATGTTAGAGAGGTCTTATATGAAGATGTTCCTAAATAGAATCCAACAAGATGTGTTCAGGACAGAATAATTTCATCATAAGATAGTGACAGCCATTTAGTATGGCATATACAGAAATGCTGAAAAGGACTTAAATGAAGATCTTCCTTAACAGTCAAACCAAGCCACTTTCACCATAGTCTTCTTTCATTGAATGGATGTAATAGATATTCTGTCATGCCTGTAGTTAAATGTTCAATAGGTCTTACATAAAAATGCTCCTAATAATCTACCTGAAAGCTATTAAACACAACCTTCTTTCCTTGTAAGAAGGGTATGGCCATGCTGTATGCCATATACTGAAATGCTTGAAAAGCTTTATATGAAGATGTTCCTCAACAGTTACAAGAAAACTGCTTTCATCCCTGTGTTCATTCAATGAGTGAATGTTTAGAGATTCTGTCATTCCTGCAAAGGAATGTTTAATAAGTCTTACATGAAGATGTTTCTAAACAGCTACAAGGAAATTTTTTTAAATATAGTGTTATTACATTGAATAAACATTAAAGATATCCTGTCATGACTGTAGGCAAATGTCTGATAAGACTTGAACAAAATATTGATAAACAATTACTTGCAAGCTGGGTTCATCACAGTATTCTTTTCTGGCTATGGAGATGATAGCCATTCTGTATGGCATAAAGTGATATGTTTGAAGAGCCTTTTATTTATATTCTTAAACAGCTAACAAGCAAGATGGTTTCTTCACAGTGTTCTTTCAGTGAATGAATGTTCTAGATATTGTCACATCTGTGGTGAAACATTTGATATATGATGTTCCTAAACAGCTACCTATAAACCGGATTCAGCATGTGTTCTTTCATTTTGTGAAAATGATAGTCGCTCTGTGTGGAATATACTTAAGTATTTGAAGCGTATTATGTGAAGATGTTCCTAAACAGTGAAAAGAAGATGGTGTTTGCATAATTTTCTTTCAGATAACAAATGTTATAGACATTGTCACATCTGTAGTCAAATGTTTGATATGATTTATGTGAAAATATCCCTAAACAGCTACCTGTTGGCTTGATTAAGCACAATGCTCTTTCCTTGTAAGAAAGTGATAGCTGTTCCATGTGGCATGTACTGAAATGTTTGAAATGTCATATGTGAAGATGTTCCTTAAGAGCTACTTGCTAGGTGTTTTCAAGACAATGTTCTTTCAGTGAATGAATGTTATAGATAGTCTATCACACCCGTAGTGAAATGCTGGATAAGTTTTATGAAGATGTCCCCAAGTAGCTACAAGCAAAATGGTTTCACAACAGTGTTCTTACAGACATTGAATGTTATAGATATTCTGTCATGCCTGTAGGGAAATGTTTGATAAGACTTGCATGAACACTTACATGAAGATGTTTCTCAACAGCCACAAGCAAGCTTTTTCAACACAGTATTTCATTGAATGAATGTAATAATTATCACATTGTGGCTGCAGAGAAACGTTTGATAAGACACACACAAAATGTTCATAAATAGCATGTGCCAGCTGGTTGCATCACAATGTTGTTTAATTTAATGGAAGTGATCATCATTCTGTATAGCATATGATGTGTTTGAATAGCCTTATGTAAAGATATTCCTAAAAACTTATGAGCAATCTGGTTTCACCAGAGTGTGTTCCTCAGTGAAGGAATTTTACAGAGATTCTGTCAGAGCAGTAGTGACATGTTTGGTGTTTTGTATGAAGAAACACTAAATGGCTTCCTGCAAGATGAGTTCAACACAGTGTTATTTCATTTTAAGAAAATGATAGTCATTCTGTTTGGCATAAACGGAAATATTAGAAAAGCCTTATATCAAGATGTTCCTAATTAGCTACCAGCAATCTGGCTTCACAATAGTGTTCTTTCATTGAATGGATGTAATAGATACTTTGTAGTGAAATGTATGATAAGTCTCTTATGAAAAGGTTCCTAAACAGCTGCCTGCAATCTGGCTTCAGCACATTATATCACTGTCTCAAAGTGATATTCATTCAGTATGTCTTATATGGAAACGCTTGAAATGGTGAACATGAAGAAGTTTCTAAATATATACAAGCAAGATTGTTTCTCCACAGTTTTCTTTCAGTGACTGAATGTTATGTATAGTCTGTCACGACTATTGTAAAATGTTTGATAAGTCTTATGTAAAAACGTTCCTAGATAGCTATCTGTGAGCTCTATTTAGCACAGTGTTCTTTCATTGTAGGAAAATGATACCCATTCATTATGGCATATACTGAAATGTGAGAAATGTCTTAAATACAAATGTTCCTAATAATAGCTTCAAGATGCTTTCACCACAGAGTTCTTTCAGTGAAACAATATTGCAGATATTCTGTGACACTTGTAGTGAAGTGTTAGTTAAAACTTACTTGCAAGCTGGATTCAGCACAGTGTTTCTTTCATTGTTGGAAACTCATATTCAATCAGAACAGCAAATATTGAAATGGTTATAATGACTAATATGAAGATGATCCTTAATGGCTGCAAGTAAGATGGTTTCACCACAGTTTTCTCTCAGTGAACAAATGCTATATATATTCTGTCCCACATGCAATGAAATGTTTGTTAAGTCTTATATGAACATGTTCCTAAACAGCTACCTGCAAACTGGGCTTAGAACAGTGTTCTCACATGGTTAGTAATTGATAGGTCATCTGTAGGGCATATGCTGAAATGTTTGAAATGTCTTAGGTGAATATGCCCCTAAACAGCTGTAAGCACATTTGTTTCACCAGAGTTCCTTTAGTGTCTGAATCTTATGGATATTTTTCAAGTCTGTAGTGTAATTTTTTAAGTATTTTATGAAGTTCTTCCTAAACAGATACTAGGAAACAAGGGTTCAGCTCATCCTTCTTTCCTTGAGTGAATATTAAAATTATTCTGTCATGACCATAGCGCAATATTTGTTAAGACTTATGAAAAGATATTTCTAAAAAACAACTTTCCAGCTGGGTTCTTAACATTGTTCTTTCATTTTATGGAAGTGATAACCATTCTGGATGGAATACACTGAAATGTTTGAAAAGACTTGTATGAAGATACTCCTAAATAGCTACAAGCAATCTGGTTACACCACAGTGTTCTTTCATTTAATAAACTTTATATATATTCTCCTATAGCTGTAGTGAAATGTTTTATATCATATATGAAAATGTTCCTACAGCTACCTGCAAGCTGGGATCAGCACACTGACTTTTCATTGTAATAAGGTGATAGTTACTTTGTACGGCATACACTGAAATGTCAGAAAAGACTTATATGAGTGTATTTCTAAAGAGATAGAAGCAAGCTGGTTTCACAATAGTGATCTTTCATTGAATTAATGTAATAGATATTCTGTCGCACATGTTGTGAAATTTTCAATAAATCTTACACGAAAATGTTACTATAAGTCTACCTGAAAGCTGAGTTAAGTACGATGTTTTTTCATTTTCAGAAAGTATAGCTGTTCTCTATGGCTCATACTGAAATGCTAGAAAAGACTTACATGAAGATGTTCCTTAAAAGCTACAAGGAAGTTGGTTTCACCACAGCATTCTTTCAATGTGTGAATGTTATAGATATTCCATCATGCCCGTAGTGAAATGTTTGATAGGACTTATTTGAAGATTCCCCTAAACAGCTGCAAGCAAGGTGTTTTCACCACAGTGTTCATTCAGAAAATGAATGTTATACGTATTCTGTCATGCCTCAAGAGAACTATTTGATGTCTTAGGTGAGAGTGTTCCTGAACAGCTACAAGCAAGCTTTTTCAACATAGTGTGGCTTCCTTGAATGAATGTTATGGATATCATGTTGCGGCTGTAGAGAAACGTTTGATAAGACATAAATGAAATGCTCATAAAGAGCCACTGGTTTCATCAGAACGTTCTTTCTGGATATGGAAGCGATAGCCATTCTGTAGGCATAATGAAGTGTTTGAAGAGCCTTATACGAAGACATTCCCAAGGCGCCAGAAGTAATCTGGCTTCACCACAGTGTTCTTTCAGTGAACGAGTGTTATAGATAGTCTGTCATGCCTGTAGTGAAATGTTTAATAAGTCTTATATGAAGAGGTTTCAAACAGCCGCCAGCAAGCCGGGTTTAGCACAGTGTCCTTTAACTGTAAGTAAGTGAGAGCCATTCCGTATGGCATATACTTAAATGTTAGAGAGGTCTTATATGAAGATGTTCCTAAATAGAATCCAACAAGATGTGTTCAGGACAGAATAATTTCATCATAAGATAGTGACAGCCATTTAGTATGGCATATACAGAAATGCTGAAAAGGACTTAAATGAAGATCTTCCTTAACAGTCAAACCAAGCCACTTTCACCATAGTCTTCTTTCATTGAATGGATGTAATAGATATTCTGTCATGCCTGTAGTTAAATGTTCAATAGGTCTTACATAAAAATGCTCCTAATAATCTACCTGAAAGCTATTAAACACAACCTTCTTTCCTTGTAAGAAGGGTATGGCCATGCTGTATGCCATATACTGAAATGCTTGAAAAGCTTTATATGAAGATGTTCCTCAACAGTTACAAGAAAACTGCTTTCATCCCTGTGTTCATTCAATGAGTGAATGTTTAGAGATTCTGTCATTCCTGCAAAGGAATGTTTAATAAGTCTTACATGAAGATGTTTCTAAACAGCTACAAGGAAATTTTTTTAAATATAGTGTTATTACATTGAATAAACATTAAAGATATCCTGTCATGACTGTAGGCAAATGTCTGATAAGACTTGAACAAAATATTGATAAACAATTACTTGCAAGCTGGGTTCATCACAGTATTCTTTTCTGGCTATGGAGATGATAGCCATTCTGTATGGCATAAAGTGATATGTTTGAAGAGCCTTTTATTTATATTCTTAAACAGCTAACAAGCAAGATGGTTTCTTCACAGTGTTCTTTCAGTGAATGAATGTTCTAGATATTGTCACATCTGTGGTGAAACATTTGATATATGATGTTCCTAAACAGCTACCTATAAACCGGATTCAGCATGTGTTCTTTCATTTTGTGAAAATGATAGTCGCTCTGTGTGGAATATACTTAAGTATTTGAAGCGTATTATGTGCAGATGTTCCTAAACAGTGAAAAGAAGATGGTGTTTGCATAATTTTCTTTCAGATAACAAATGTTATAGACATTGTCACATCTGTAGTCAAATGTTTGATATGATTTATGTGAAAATATCCCTAAACAGCTACCTGTTGGCTTGATTAAGCACAATGCTCTTTCCTTGTAAGAAAGTGATAGCTGTTCCATGTGGCATGTACTGAAATGTTTGAAATGTCATATGTGAAGATGTTCCTTAAGAGCTACTTGCTAGGTGTTTTCAAGACAATGTTCTTTCAGTGAATGAATGTTATAGATAGTCTATCACACCCGTAGTGAAATGCTGGATAAGTTTTATGAAGATGTCCCCAAGTAGCTACAAGCAAAATGGTTTCACAACAGTGTTCTTACAGACATTGAATGTTATAGATATTCTGTCATGCCTGTAGGGAAATGTTTGATAAGACTTGCATGAACACTTACATGAAGATGTTTCTCAACAGCCACAAGCAAGCTTTTTCAACACAGTATTTCATTGAATGAATGTAATAATTATCACATTGTGGCTGCAGAGAAACGTTTGATAAGACACACACAAAATGTTCATAAATAGCATGTGCCAGCTGGTTGCATCACAATGTTGTTTAATTTAATGGAAGTGATCATCATTCTGTATAGCATATGATGTGTTTGAATAGCCTTATATAAAGATATTCCTAAAAACTTATGAGCAATCTGGTTTCACCAGAGTGTGTTCCTCAGTGAATGAATCTTACAGAGATTCTGTCAGAGCAGTAGTGACATGTTTGGTGTTTTGTATGAAGAAACCCTAAATGGCTTCCTGCAAGATGAGTTCAACACAGTGTTATTTCATTTTAAGAAAATGATAGTCATTCTGTTTGGCATAAACGGAAATATTAGAAAAGCCTTATATCAAGATGTTCCTAATTAGCTACCAGCAATCTGGCTTCACAATAGTGTTCTTTCATTGAATGGATGTAATAGATACTTTGTAGTGAAATGTATGATAAGTCTCTTATGAAAAGGTTCCTAAACAGCTGCCTGCAATCTGGCTTCAGCACATTATATCACTGTCTCAAAGTGATATTCATTCAGTATGTCTTATATGGAAATGCTTGAAATGGTGAACATGAAGAAGTTTCTAAATATATACAAGCAAGATTGTTTCTCCACAGTTTTCTTTCAGTGACTGAATGTTATGTGTAGTCTGTCACGACTATTGTAAAATGTTTGATAAGTCTTATGTAAAAACGTTCCTAGATAGCTATCTGTGAGCTCTATTTAGCACAGTGTTCTTTCATTGTAGGAAAATGATACCCATTCATTATGGCATATACTGAAATGTGAGAAATGTCTTAAATACAAATGTTCCTAATAATAGCTTCAAGATGCTTTCACCACAGAGTTCTTTCAGTGAAACAATATTGCAGATATTCTGTGACACTTGTAGTGAAGTGTTAGTTAAAACTTACTTGCAAGCTGGATTCAGCACAGTGTTTCTTTCATTGTTGGAAACTCATATTCAATCAGAACAGCAAATATTGAAATGGTTATAATGACTAATATGAAGATGATCCTTAATGGCTGCAAGTAAGATGGTTTCACCACAGTTTTCTCTCAGTGAACAAATGCTATATATATTCTGTCCCACATGCAATGAAATGTTTGTTAAGTCTTATATGAACATGTTCCTAAACAGCTACCTGCAAACTGGGCTTAGAACAGTGTTCTCACATGGTTAGTAATTGATAGGTCATCTGTAGGGCATATGCTGAAATGTTTGAAATGTCTTAGGTGAATATGCCCCTAAACAGCTGTAAGCACATTTGTTTCACCAGAGTTCCTTTAGTGTCTGAATCTTATGGATATTTTTCAAGTCTGTAGTGTAATTTTTTAAGTATTTTATGAAGTTCTTCCTAAACAGATACTAGGAAACAAGGGTTCAGCTCATCCTTCTTTCCTTGAGTGAATATTAAAATTATTCTGTCATGACCATAGCGCAATATTTGTTAAGACTTATGAAAAGATATTTCTAAAAAACAACTTTCCAGCTGGGTTCTTAACATTGTTCTTTCATTTTATGGAAGTGATAACCATTCTGGATGGAATACACTGAAATGTTTGAAAAGACTTGCATGAAGATACTCCTAAATAGCTACAAGCAATCTGGTTACACCACAGTGTTCTTTCATTTAATAAACTTTATATATATTCTCCTATAGCTGTAGTGAAATGTTTTATATCATATATGAAAATGTTCCTACAGCTACCTGCAAGCTGGGATCAGCACACTGACTTTTCATTGTAATAAGGTGATAGTTACTTTGTATGGCATACACTGAAATGTCAGAAAAGACTTATATGAGTGTATTTCTAAAGAGATACAAGCAAGCTGGTTTCACAATAGTGATCTTTCATTGAATTAATGTAATAGATATTCTGTCGCACATGTTGTGAAATTTTCAATAAATCTTACACGAAAATGTTACTATAAGTCTACCTGAAAGCTGAGTTAAGTACGATGTTTTTTCATTTTCAGAAAGTATAGCTGTTCTCTATGGCTCATACTGAAATGCTAGAAAAGACTTACATGAAGATGTTCCTTAAAAGCTACAAGGAAGTTGGTTTCACCACAGCATTCTTTCAATGTGTGAATGTTATAGATATTCCATCATGCCCGTAGTGAAATGTTTGATAGGACTTATTTGAAGATTCCCCTAAACAGCTGCAAGCAAGGTGTTTTCACCACAGTGTTCATTCAGAAAATGAATGTTATACGTATTCTGTCATGCCTCAAGAGAACTATTTGATGTCTTAGGTGAGAGTGTTCCTGAACAGCTACAAGCAAGCTTTTTCAACATAGTGTGGCTTCCTTGAATGAATGTTATGGATATCATGTTGCGGCTGTAGAGAAACGTTTGATAAGACATAAATGAAATGCTCATAAAGAGCCACTGGTTTCATCAGAACGTTCTTTCTGGATATGGAAGCGATAGCCATTCTGTAGGCATAATGAAGTGTTTGAAGAGCCTTATACGAAGACATTCCCAAGGCGCCAGAAGTAATCTGGCTTCACCACAGTGTTCTTTCAGTGAACGAGTGTTATAGATAGTCTGTCATGCCTGTAGTGAAATGTTTAATAAGTCTTATAGGAAGAGGTTTCAAACAGCCGCCAGCAAGCCGGGTTTAGCACAGTGTCCTTTAACTGTAAGTAAGTGAGAGCCATTCTGTATGGCATATACTTAAATGTTAGAGAGGTCTTATATGAAGATGTTCCTAAATAGAATCCAACAAGATGTGTTCAGGACAGAATAATTTCATCATAAGATAGTGACAGCCATTTAGTATGGCATATACAGAAATGCTGAAAAGGACTTAAATGAAGATCTTCCTTAACAGTCAAACCAAGCCACTTTCACCATAGTGTTCTTTCATTGAATGGATGTAATAGATATTCTGTCATGCCTGTAGTTAAATGTTCAATAGGTCTTACATAAAAATGCTCCTAATAATCTACCTGAAAGCTATGAAACACAACCTTCTTTCCTTGTAAGAAGGGTATGGCCATGCTGTATGCCATATACTGAAATGCTTGAAAAGCTTTATATGAAGATGTTCCTCAACAGTTACAAGAAAACTGCTTTCATCCCTGTGTTCATTCAATGAGTGAATGTTTAGAGATTCTGTCATTCCTGCAAAGGAATGTTTAATAAGTCTTACATGAAGATGTTTCTAAACAGCTACAAGGAAATTTTTTTAAATATAGTGTTATTACATTGAATAAACATTAAAGATATCCTGTCATGACTGTAGGCAAATGTCTGATAAGACTTGAACAAAATATTGATAAACAATTACTTGCAAGCTGGGTTCATCACAGTATTCTTTTCTGGCTATGGAGATGATAGCCATTCTGTATGGCATAAAGTGATATGTTTGAAGAGCCTTTTATTTATATTCTTAAACAGCTAACAAGCAAGATGGTTTCTTCACAGTGTTCTTTCAGTGAATGAATGTTCTAGATATTGTCACATCTGTGGTGAAACATTTGATATATGATGTTCCTAAACAGCTACCTATAAACCGGATTCAGCATGTGTTCTTTCATTTTGTGAAAATGATAGTCGCTCTGTGTGGAATATACTTAAGTATTTGAAGCGTATTATGTGAAGATGTTCCTAAACAGTGAAAAGAAGATGGTGTTTGCATAATTTTCTTTCAGATAACAAATGTTATAGACATTGTCACATCTGTAGTCAAATGTTTGATATGATTTATGTGAAAATATCCCTAAACAGCTACCTGTTGGCTTGATTAAGCACAATGCTCTTTCCTTGTAAGAAAGTGATAGCTGTTCCATGTGGCATGTACTGAAATGTTTGAAATGTCATATGTGAAGATGTTCCTTAAGAGCTACTTGCTAGGTGTTTTCAAGACAATGTTCTTTCAGTGAATGAATGTTATAGATAGTCTATCACACCCGTAGTGAAATGCTGGATAAGTTTTATGAAGATGTCCCCAAGTAGCTACAAGCAAAATGGTTTCACAACAGTGTTCTTACAGACATTGAATGTTATAGATATTCTGTCATGCCTGTAGGGAAATGTTTGATAAGACTTGCATGAACACTTACATGAAGATGTTTCTCAACAGCCACAAGCAAGCTTTTTCAACACAGTATTTCATTGAATGAATGTAATAATTATCACATTGTGGCTGCAGAGAAACGTTTGATAAGACACACACAAAATGTTCATAAATAGCATGTGCCAGCTGGTTGCATCACAATGTTGTTTAATTTAATGGAAGTGATCATCATTCTGTATAGCATATGATGTGTTTGAATAGCCTTATGTAAAGATATTCCTAAAAACTTATGAGCAATCTGGTTTCACCAGAGTGTGTTCCTCAGTGAAGGAATTTTACAGAGATTCTGTCAGAGCAGTAGTGACATGTTTGGTGTTTTGTATGAAGAAACACTAAATGGCTTCCTGCAAGATGAGTTCAACACAGTGTTATTTCATTTTAAGAAAATGATAGTCATTCTGTTTGGCATAAACGGAAATATTAGAAAAGCCTTATATCAAGATGTTCCTAATTAGCTACCAGCAATCTGGCTTCACAATAGTGTTCTTTCATTGAATGGATGTAATAGATACTTTGTAGTGAAATGTATGATAAGTCTCTTATGAAAAGGTTCCTAAACAGCTGCCTGCAATCTGGCTTCAGCACATTATATCACTGTCTCAAAGTGATATTCATTCAGTATGTCTTATATGGAAACGCTTGAAATGGTGAACATGAAGAAGTTTCTAAATATATACAAGCAAGATTGTTTCTCCACAGTTTTCTTTCAGTGACTGAATGTTATGTATAGTCTGTCACGACTATTGTAAAATGTTTGATAAGTCTTATGTAAAAACGTTCCTAGATAGCTATCTGTGAGCTCTATTTAGCACAGTGTTCTTTCATTGTAGGAAAATGATACCCATTCATTATGGCATATACTGAAATGTGAGAAATGTCTTAAATACAAATGTTCCTAATAATAGCTTCAAGATGCTTTCACCACAGAGTTCTTTCAGTGAAACAATATTGCAGATATTCTGTGACACTTGTAGTGAAGTGTTAGTTAAAACTTACTTGCAAGCTGGATTCAGCACAGTGTTTCTTTCATTGTTGGAAACTCATATTCAATCAGAACAGCAAATATTGAAATGGTTATAATGACTAATATGAAGATGATCCTTAATGGCTGCAAGTAAGATGGTTTCACCACAGTTTTCTCTCAGTGAACAAATGCTATATATATTCTGTCCCACATGCAATGAAATGTTTGTTAAGTCTTATATGAACATGTTCCTAAACAGCTACCTGCAAACTGGGCTTAGAACAGTGTTCTCACATGGTTAGTAATTGATAGGTCATCTGTAGGGCATATGCTGAAATGTTTGAAATGTCTTAGGTGAATATGCCCCTAAACAGCTGTAAGCACATTTGTTTCACCAGAGTTCCTTTAGTGTCTGAATCTTATGGATATTTTTCAAGTCTGTAGTGTAATTTTTTAAGTATTTTATGAAGTTCTTCCTAAACAGATACTAGGAAACAAGGGTTCAGCTCATCCTTCTTTCCTTGAGTGAATATTAAAATTATTCTGTCATGACCATAGCGCAATATTTGTTAAGACTTATGAAAAGATATTTCTAAAAAACAACTTTCCAGCTGGGTTCTTAACATTGTTCTTTCATTTTATGGAAGTGATAACCATTCTGGATGGAATACACTGAAATGTTTGAAAAGACTTGTATGAAGATACTCCTAAATAGCTACAAGCAATCTGGTTACACCACAGTGTTCTTTCATTTAATAAACTTTATATATATTCTCCTATAGCTGTAGTGAAATGTTTTATATCATATATGAAAATGTTCCTACAGCTACCTGCAAGCTGGGATCAGCACACTGACTTTTCATTGTAATAAGGTGATAGTTACTTTGTACGGCATACACTGAAATGTCAGAAAAGACTTATATGAGTGTATTTCTAAAGAGATAGAAGCAAGCTGGTTTCACAATAGTGATCTTTCATTGAATTAATGTAATAGATATTCTGTCGCACATGTTGTGAAATTTTCAATAAATCTTACACGAAAATGTTACTATAAGTCTACCTGAAAGCTGAGTTAAGTACGATGTTTTTTCATTTTCAGAAAGTATAGCTGTTCTCTATGGCTCATACTGAAATGCTAGAAAAGACTTACATGAAGATGTTCCTTAAAAGCTACAAGGAAGTTGGTTTCACCACAGCATTCTTTCAATGTGTGAATGTTATAGATATTCCATCATGCCCGTAGTGAAATGTTTGATAGGACTTATTTGAAGATTCCCCTAAACAGCTGCAAGCAAGGTGTTTTCACCACAGTGTTCATTCAGAAAATGAATGTTATACGTATTCTGTCATGCCTCAAGAGAACTATTTGATGTCTTAGGTGAGAGTGTTCCTGAACAGCTACAAGCAAGCTTTTTCAACATAGTGTGGCTTCCTTGAATGAATGTTATGGATATCATGTTGCGGCTGTAGAGAAACGTTTGATAAGACATAAATGAAATGCTCATAAAGAGCCACTGGTTTCATCAGAACGTTCTTTCTGGATATGGAAGCGATAGCCATTCTGTAGGCATAATGAAGTGTTTGAAGAGCCTTATACGAAGACATTCCCAAGGCGCCAGAAGTAATCTGGCTTCACCACAGTGTTCTTTCAGTGAACGAGTGTTATAGATAGTCTGTCATGCCTGTAGTGAAATGTTTAATAAGTCTTATATGAAGAGGTTTCAAACAGCCGCCAGCAAGCCGGGTTTAGCACAGTGTCCTTTAACTGTAAGTAAGTGAGAGCCATTCTGTATGGCATATACTTAAATGTTAGAGAGGTCTTATATGAAGATGTTCCTAAATAGAATCCAACAAGATGTGTTCAGGACAGAATAATTTCATCATAAGATAGTGACAGCCATTTAGTATGGCATATACAGAAATGCTGAAAAGGACTTAAATGAAGATCTTCCTTAACAGTCAAACCAAGCCACTTTCACCATAGTCTTCTTTCATTGAATGGATGTAATAGATATTCTGTCATGCCTGTAGTTAAATGTTCAATAGGTCTTACATAAAAATGCTCCTAATAATCTACCTGAAAGCTATTAAACACAACCTTCTTTCCTTGTAAGAAGGGTATGGCCATGCTGTATGCCATATACTGAAATGCTTGAAAAGCTTTATATGAAGATGTTCCTCAACAGTTACAAGAAAACTGCTTTCATCCCTGTGTTCATTCAATGAGTGAATGTTTAGAGATTCTGTCATTCCTGCAAAGGAATGTTTAATAAGTCTTACATGAAGATGTTTCTAAACAGCTACAAGGAAATTTTTTTAAATATAGTGTTATTACATTGAATAAACATTAAAGATATCCTGTCATGACTGTAGGCAAATGTCTGATAAGACTTGAACAAAATATTGATAAACAATTACTTGCAAGCTGGGTTCATCACAGTATTCTTTTCTGGCTATGGAGATGATAGCCATTCTGTATGGCATAAAGTGATATGTTTGAAGAGCCTTTTATTTATATTCTTAAACAGCTAACAAGCAAGATGGTTTCTTCACAGTGTTCTTTCAGTGAATGAATGTTCTAGATATTGTCACATCTGTGGTGAAACATTTGATATATGATGTTCCTAAACAGCTACCTATAAACCGGATTCAGCATGTGTTCTTTCATTTTGTGAAAATGATAGTCACTCTGTGTGGAATATACTTAAGTATTTGAAGCGTATTATGTGAAGATGTTCCTAAACAGTGAAAAGAAGATGGTGTTTGCATAATTTTCTTTCAGATAAAAAATGTTATAGACATTGTCACATCTGTAGTCAAATGTTTGATATGATTTATGTGAAAATATCCCTAAACAGCTACCTGTTGGCTTGATTAAGCACAATGCTCTTTCCTTGTAAGAAAGTGATAGCTGTTCCATGTGGCATGTACTGAAATGTTTGAAATGTCATATGTGAAGATGTTCCTTAAGAGCTACTTGCTAGGTGTTTTCAAGACAATGTTCTTTCAGTGAATGAATGTTATAGATAGTCTATCACACCCGTAGTGAAATGCTGGATAAGTTTTATGAAGATGTCCCCAAGTAGCTACAAGCAAAATGGTTTCACAACAGTGTTCTTACAGACATTGAATGTTATAGATATTCTGTCATGCCTGTAGGGAAATGTTTGATAAGACTTGCATGAACACTTACATGAAGATGTTTCTCAACAGCCACAAGCAAGCTTTTTCAACACAGTATTTCATTGAATGAATGTAATAATTATCACATTGTGGCTGCAGAGAAACGTTTGATAAGACACACACAAAATGTTCATAAATAGCATGTGCCAGCTGGTTGCATCACAATGTTGTTTAATTTAATGGAAGTGATAATCATTCTGTATAGCATATGATGTGTTTGAATAGCCTTATATAAAGATATTCCTAAAAACTTATGAGCAATCTGGTTTCACCAGAGTGTGTTCCTCAGTGAATGAATCTTACAGAGATTCTGTCAGAGCAGTAGTGACATGTTTGGTGTTTTGTATGAAGAAACCCTAAATGGCTTCCTGCAAGATGAGTTCAACACAGTGTTATTTCATTTTAAGAAAATGATAGTCATTCTGTTTGGCATAAACGGAAATATTAGAAAAGCCTTATATCAAGATGTTCCTAATTAGCTACCAGCAATCTGGCTTCACAATAGTGTTCTTTCATTGAATGGATGTAATAGATACTTTGTAGTGAAATGTATGATAAGTCTCTTATGAAAAGGTTCCTAAACAGCTGCCTGCAATCTGGCTTCAGCACATTATATCACTGTCTCAAAGTGATATTCATTCAGTATGTCTTATATGGAAACGCTTGAAATGGTGAACATGAAGAAGTTTCTAAATATATACAAGCAAGATTGTTTCTCCACAGTTTTCTTTCAGTGACTGAATGTTATGTATAGTCTGTCACGACTATTGTAAAATGTTTGATAAGTCTTATGTAAAAACGTTCCTAGATAGCTATCTGTGAGCTCTATTTAGCACAGTGTTCTTTCATTGTAGGAAAATGATACCCATTCATTATGGCATATACTGAAATGTGAGAAATGTCTTAAATACAAATGTTCCTAATAATAGCTTCAAGATGCTTTCACCACAGAGTTCTTTCAGTGAAACAATATTGCAGATATTCTGTGACACTTGTAGTGAAGTGTTAGTTAAAACTTACTTGCAAGCTGGATTCAGCACAGTGTTTCTTTCATTGTTGGAAACTCATATTCAATCAGAACAGCAAATATTGAAATGGTTATAATGACTAATATGAAGATGATCCTTAATGGCTGCAAGTAAGATGGTTTCACCACAGTTTTCTCTCAGTGAACAAATGCTATATATATTCTGTCCCACATGCAATGAAATGTTTGTTAAGTCTTATATGAACATGTTCCTAAACAGCTACCTGCAAACTGGGCTTAGAACAGTGTTCTCACATGGTTAGTAATTGATAGGTCATCTGTAGGGCATATGCTGAAATGTTTGAAATGTCTTAGGTGAATATGCCCCTAAACAGCTGTAAGCACATTTGTTTCACCAGAGTTCCTTTAGTGTCTGAATCTTATGGATATTTTTCAAGTCTGTAGTGTAATTTTTTAAGTATTTTATGAAGTTCTTCCTAAACAGATACTAGGAAACAAGGGTTCAGCTCATCCTTCTTTCCTTGAGTGAATATTAAAATTATTCTGTCATGACCATAGCGCAATATTTGTTAAGACTTATGAAAAGATATTTCTAAAAAACAACTTTCCAGCTGGGTTCTTAACATTGTTCTTTCATTTTATGGAAGTGATAACCATTCTGGATGGAATACACTGAAATGTTTGAAAAGACTTGCATGAAGATACTCCTAAATAGCTACAAGCAATCTGGTTACACCACAGTGTTCTTTCATTTAATAAACTTTATATATATTCTCCTATAGCTGTAGTGAAATGTTTTATATCATATATGAAAATGTTCCTACAGCTACCTGCAAGCTGGGATCAGCACACTGACTTTTCATTGTAATAAGGTGATAGTTACTTTGTATGGCATACACTGAAATGTCAGAAAAGACTTATATGAGTGTATTTCTAAAGAGATACAAGCAAGCTGGTTTCACAATAGTGATCTTTCATTGAATTAATGTAATAGATATTCTGTCGCACATGTTGTGAAATTTTCAATAAATCTTACACGAAAATGTTACTATAAGTCTACCTGAAAGCTGAGTTAAGTACGATGTTTTTTCATTTTCAGAAAGTATAGCTGTTCTCTATGGCTCATACTGAAATGCTAGAAAAGACTTACATGAAGATGTTCCTTAAAAGCTACAAGGAAGTTGGTTTCACCACAGCATTCTTTCAATGTGTGAATGTTATAGATATTCCATCATGCCCGTAGTGAAATGTTTGATAGGACTTATTTGAAGATTCCCCTAAACAGCTGCAAGCAAGGTGTTTTCACCACAGTGTTCATTCAGAAAACGAATGTTATACGTATTCTGTCATGCCTCAAGAGAACTATTTGATGTCTTAGGTGAGAGTGTTCCTGAACAGCTACAAGCAAGCTTTTTCAACATAGTGTGGCTTCCTTGAATGAATGTTATGGATATCATGTTGCGGCTGTAGAGAAACGTTTGATAAGACATAAATGAAATGCTCATAAAGAGCCACTGGTTTCCTCAGAACGTTCTTTCTGGATATGGAAGCGATAGCCATTCTGTAGGCATAATGAAGTGTTTGAAGAGCCTTATACGAAGACATTCCCAAGGCGCCAGAAGTAATCTGGCTTCACCACAGTGTTCTTTCAGTGAACGAGTGTTATAGATAGTCTGTCATGCCTGTAGTGAAATGTTTAATAAGTCTTATAGGAAGAGGTTTCAAACAGCCGCCAGCAAGCCGGGTTTAGCACAGTGTCCTTTAACTGTAAGTAAGTGAGAGCCATTCTGTATGGCATATACTTAAATGTTAGAGAGGTCTTATATGAAGATGTTCCTAAATAGAATCCAACAAGATGTGTTCAGGACAGAATAATTTCATCATAAGATAGTGACAGCCATTTAGTATGGCATATACAGAAATGCTGAAAAGGACTTAAATGAAGATCTTCCTTAACAGTCAAACCAAGCCACTTTCACCATAGTGTTCTTTCATTGAATGGATGTAATAGATATTCTGTCATGCCTGTAGTTAAATGTTCAATAGGTCTTACATAAAAATGCTCCTAATAATCTACCTGAAAGCTATGAAACACAACCTTCTTTCCTTGTAAGAAGGGTATGGCCATGCTGTATGCCATATACTGAAATGCTTGAAAAGCTTTATATGAAGATGTTCCTCAACAGTTACAAGAAAACTGCTTTCATCCCTGTGTTCATTCAATGAGTGAATGTTTAGAGATTCTGTCATTCCTGCAAAGGAATGTTTAATAAGTCTTACATGAAGATGTTTCTAAACAGCTACAAGGAAATTTTTTTAAATATAGTGTTATTACATTGAATAAACATTAAAGATATCCTGTCATGACTGTAGGCAAATGTCTGATAAGACTTGAACAAAATATTGATAAACAATTACTTGCAAGCTGGGTTCATCACAGTATTCTTTTCTGGCTATGGAGATGATAGCCATTCTGTATGGCATAAAGTGATATGTTTGAAGAGCCTTTTATTTATATTCTTAAACAGCTAACAAGCAAGATGGTTTCTTCACAGTGTTCTTTCAGTGAATGAATGTTCTAGATATTGTCACATCTGTGGTGAAACATTTGATATATGATGTTCCTAAACAGCTACCTATAAACCGGATTCAGCATGTGTTCTTTCATTTTGTGAAAATGATAGTCGCTCTGTGTGGAATATACTTAAGTATTTGAAGCGTATTATGTGAAGATGTTCCTAAACAGTGAAAAGAAGATGGTGTTTGCATAATTTTCTTTCAGATAAAAAATGTTATAGACATTGTCACATCTGTAGTCAAATGTTTGATATGATTTATGTGAAAATATCCCTAAACAGCTACCTGTTGGCTTGATTAAGCACAATGCTCTTTCCTTGTAAGAAAGTGATAGCTGTTCCATGTGGCATGTACTGAAATGTTTGAAATGTCATATGTGAAGATGTTCCTTAAGAGCTACTTGCTAGGTGTTTTCAAGACAATGTTCTTTCAGTGAATGAATGTTATAGATAGTCTATCACACCCGTAGTGAAATGCTGGATAAGTTTTATGAAGATGTCCCCAAGTAGCTACAAGCAAAATGGTTTCACAACAGTGTTCTTACAGACATTGAATGTTATAGATATTCTGTCATGCCTGTAGGGAAATGTTTGATAAGACTTGCATGAACACTTACATGAAGATGTTTCTCAACAGCCACAAGCAAGCTTTTTCAACACAGTATTTCATTGAATGAATGTAATAATTATCACATTGTGGCTGCAGAGAAACGTTTGATAAGACACACACAAAATGTTCATAAATAGCATGTGCCAGCTGGTTGCATCACAATGTTGTTTAATTTAATGGAAGTGATAATCATTCTGTATAGCATATGATGTGTTTGAATAGCCTTATATAAAGATATTCCTAAAAACTTATGAGCAATCTGGTTTCACCAGAGTGTGTTCCTCAGTGAATGAATCTTACAGAGATTCTGTCAGAGCAGTAGTGACATGTTTGGTGTTTTGTATGAAGAAACCCTAAATGGCTTCCTGCAAGATGAGTTCAACACAGTGTTATTTCATTTTAAGAAAATGATAGTCATTCTGTTTGGCATAAACGGAAATATTAGAAAAGCCTTATATCAAGATGTTCCTAATTAGCTACCAGCAATCTGGCTTCACAATAGTGTTCTTTCATTGAATGGATGTAATAGATACTTTGTAGTGAAATGTATGATAAGTCTCTTATGAAAAGGTTCCTAAACAGCTGCCTGCAATCTGGCTTCAGCACATTATATCACTGTCTCAAAGTGATATTCATTCAGTATGTCTTATATGGAAATGCTTGAAATGGTGAACATGAAGAAGTTTCTAAATATATACAAGCAAGATTGTTTCTCCACAGTTTTCTTTCAGTGACTGAATGTTATGTATAGTCTGTCACGACTATTGTAAAATGTTTGATAAGTCTTATGTAAAAACGTTCCTAGATAGCTATCTGTGAGCTCTATTTAGCACAGTGTTCTTTCATTGTAGGAAAATGATACCCATTCATTATGGCATATACTGAAATGTGAGAAATGTCTTAAATACAAATGTTCCTAATAATAGCTTCAAGATGCTTTCACCACAGAGTTCTTTCAGTGAAACAATATTGCAGATATTCTGTGACACTTGTAGTGAAGTGTTAGTTAAAACTTACTTGCAAGCTGGATTCAGCACAGTGTTTCTTTCATTGTTGGAAACTCATATTCAATCAGAACAGCAAATATTGAAATGGTTATAATGACTAATATGAAGATGATCCTTAATGGCTGCAAGTAAGATGGTTTCACCACAGTTTTCTCTCAGTGAACAAATGCTATATATATTCTGTCCCACATGCAATGAAATGTTTGTTAAGTCTTATATGAACATGTTCCTAAACAGCTACCTGCAAACTGGGCTTAGAACAGTGTTCTCACATGGTTAGTAATTGATAGGTCATCTGTAGGGCATATGCTGAAATGTTTGAAATGTCTTAGGTGAATATGCCCCTAAACAGCTGTAAGCACATTTGTTTCACCAGAGTTCCTTTAGTGTCTGAATCTTATGGATATTTTTCAAGTCTGTAGTGTAATTTTTTAAGTATTTTATGAAGTTCTTCCTAAACAGATACTAGGAAACAAGGGTTCAGCTCATCCTTCTTTCCTTGAGTGAATATTAAAATTATTCTGTCATGACCATAGCGCAATATTTGTTAAGACTTATGAAAAGATATTTCTAAAAAACAACTTTCCAGCTGGGTTCTTAACATTGTTCTTTCATTTTATGGAAGTGATAACCATTCTGGATGGAATACACTGAAATGTTTGAAAAGACTTGCATGAAGATACTCCTAAATAGCTACAAGCAATCTGGTTACACCACAGTGTTCTTTCATTTAATAAACTTTATATATATTCTCCTATAGCTGTAGTGAAATGTTTTATATCATATATGAAAATGTTCCTACAGCTACCTGCAAGCTGGGATCAGCACACTGACTTTTCATTGTAATAAGGTGATAGTTACTTTGTATGGCATACACTGAAATGTCAGAAAAGACTTATATGAGTGTATTTCTAAAGAGATACAAGCAAGCTGGTTTCACAATAGTGATCTTTCATTGAATTAATGTAATAGATATTCTGTCGCACATGTTGTGAAATTTTCAATAAATCTTACACGAAAATGTTACTATAAGTCTACCTGAAAGCTGAGTTAAGTACGATGTTTTTTCATTTTCAGAAAGTATAGCTGTTCTCTATGGCTCATACTGAAATGCTAGAAAAGACTTACATGAAGATGTTCCTTAAAAGCTACAAGGAAGTTGGTTTCACCACAGCATTCTTTCAATGTGTGAATGTTATAGATATTCCATCATGCCCGTAGTGAAATGTTTGATAGGACTTATTTGAAGATTCCCCTAAACAGCTGCAAGCAAGGTGTTTTCACCACAGTGTTCATTCAGAAAATGAATGTTATACGTATTCTGTCATGCCTCAAGAGAACTATTTGATGTCTTAGGTGAGAGTGTTCCTGAACAGCTACAAGCAAGCTTTTTCAACATAGTGTGGCTTCCTTGAATGAATGTTATGGATATCATGTTGCGGCTGTAGAGAAACGTTTGATAAGACATAAATGAAATGCTCATAAAGAGCCACTGGTTTCATCAGAACGTTCTTTCTGGATATGGAAGCGATAGCCATTCTGTAGGCATAATGAAGTGTTTGAAGAGCCTTATACGAAGACATTCCCAAGGCGCCAGAAGTAATCTGGCTTCACCACAGTGTTCTTTCAGTGAACGAGTGTTATAGATAGTCTGTCATGCCTGTAGTGAAATGTTTAATAAGTCTTATAGGAAGAGGTTTCAAACAGCCGCCAGCAAGCCGGGTTTAGCACAGTGTCCTTTAACTGTAAGTAAGTGAGAGCCATTCTGTATGGCATATACTTAAATGTTAGAGAGGTCTTATATGAAGATGTTCCTAAATAGAATCCAACAAGATGTGTTCAGGACAGAATAATTTCATCATAAGATAGTGACAGCCATTTAGTATGGCATATACAGAAATGCTGAAAAGGACTTAAATGAAGATCTTCCTTAACAGTCAAACCAAGCCACTTTCACCATAGTGTTCTTTCATTGAATGGATGTAATAGATATTCTGTCATGCCTGTAGTTAAATGTTCAATAGGTCTTACATAAAAATGCTCCTAATAATCTACCTGAAAGCTATGAAACACAACCTTCTTTCCTTGTAAGAAGGGTATGGCCATGCTGTATGCCATATACTGAAATGCTTGAAAAGCTTTATATGAAGATGTTCCTCAACAGTTACAAGAAAACTGCTTTCATCCCTGTGTTCATTCAATGAGTGAATGTTTAGAGATTCTGTCATTCCTGCAAAGGAATGTTTAATAAGTCTTACATGAAGATGTTTCTAAACAGCTACAAGGAAATTTTTTTAAATATAGTGTTATTACATTGAATAAACATTAAAGATATCCTGTCATGACTGTAGGCAAATGTCTGATAAGACTTGAACAAAATATTGATAAACAATTACTTGCAAGCTGGGTTCATCACAGTATTCTTTTCTGGCTATGGAGATGATAGCCATTCTGTATGGCATAAAGTGATATGTTTGAAGAGCCTTTTATTTATATTCTTAAACAGCTAACAAGCAAGATGGTTTCTTCACAGTGTTCTTTCAGTGAATGAATGTTCTAGATATTGTCACATCTGTGGTGAAACATTTGATATATGATGTTCCTAAACAGCTACCTATAAACCGGATTCAGCATGTGTTCTTTCATTTTGTGAAAATGATAGTCGCTCTGTGTGGAATATACTTAAGTATTTGAAGCGTATTATGTGAAGATGTTCCTAAACAGTGAAAAGAAGATGGTGTTTGCATAATTTTCTTTCAGATAACAAATGTTATAGACATTGTCACATCTGTAGTCAAATGTTTGATATGATTTATGTGAAAATATCCCTAAACAGCTACCTGTTGGCTTGATTAAGCACAATGCTCTTTCCTTGTAAGAAAGTGATAGCTGTTCCATGTGGCATGTACTGAAATGTTTGAAATGTCATATGTGAAGATGTTCCTTAAGAGCTACTTGCTAGGTGTTTTCAAGACAATGTTCTTTCAGTGAATGAATGTTATAGATAGTCTATCACACCCGTAGTGAAATGCTGGATAAGTTTTATGAAGATGTCCCCAAGTAGCTACAAGCAAAATGGTTTCACAACAGTGTTCTTACAGACATTGAATGTTATAGATATTCTGTCATGCCTGTAGGGAAATGTTTGATAAGACTTGCATGAACACTTACATGAAGATGTTTCTCAACAGCCACAAGCAAGCTTTTTCAACACAGTATTTCATTGAATGAATGTAATAATTATCACATTGTGGCTGCAGAGAAACGTTTGATAAGACACACACAAAATGTTCATAAATAGCATGTGCCAGCTGGTTGCATCACAATGTTGTTTAATTTAATGGAAGTGATCATCATTCTGTATAGCATATGATGTGTTTGAATAGCCTTATGTAAAGATATTCCTAAAAACTTATGAGCAATCTGGTTTCACCAGAGTGTGTTCCTCAGTGAAGGAATCTTAAAGAGATTCTGTCAGAGCAGTAGTGACATGTTTGGTGTTTTGTATGAAGAAACCCTAAATGGCTTCCTGCAAGATGAGTTCAACACAGTGTTATTTCATTTTAAGAAAATGATAGTCATTCTGTTTGGCATAAACGGAAATATTAGAAAAGCCTTATATCAAGATGTTCCTAATTAGCTACCAGCAATCTGGCTTCACAATAGTGTTCTTTCATTGAATGGATGTAATAGATACTTTGTAGTGAAATGTATGATAAGTCTCTTAGGAAAAGGTTCCTAAACAGCTGCCTGCAATCTGGCTTCAGCACATTATATCACTGTCTCAAAGTGATATTCATTCAGTATGTCTTATATGGAAATGCTTGAAATGGTGAACATGAAGAAGTTTCTAAATATATACAAGCAAGATTGTTTCTCCACAGTTTTCTTTCAGTGACTGAATGTTATGTGTAGTCTGTCACGACTATTGTAAAATGTTTGATAAGTCTTATGTAAAAACGTTCCTAGATAGCTATCTGTGAGCTCTATTTAGCACAGTGTTCTTTCATTGTAGGAAAATGATACCCATTCATTATGGCATATACTGAAATGTGAGAAATGTCTTAAATACAAATGTTCCTAATAATAGCTTCAAGATGCTTTCACCACAGAGTTCTTTCAGTGAAACAATATTGCAGATATTCTGTGACACTTGTAGTGAAGTGTTAGTTAAAACTTACTTGCAAGCTGGATTCAGCACAGTGTTTCTTTCATTGTTGGAAACTCATATTCAATCAGAACAGCAAATATTGAAATGGTTATAATGACTAATATGAAGATGATCCTTAATGGCTGCAAGTAAGATGGTTTCACCACAGTTTTCTCTCAGTGAACAAATGCTATATATATTCTGTCCCACATGCAATGAAATGTTTGTTAAGTCTTATATGAACATGTTCCTAAACAGCTACCTGCAAACTGGGCTTAGAACAGTGTTCTCACATGGTTAGTAATTGATAGGTCATCTGTAGGGCATATGCTGAAATGTTTGAAATGTCTTAGGTGAATATGCCCCTAAACAGCTGTAAGCACATTTGTTTCACCAGAGTTCCTTTAGTGTCTGAATCTTATGGATATTTTTCAAGTCTGTAGTGTAATTTTTTAAGTATTTTATGAAGTTCTTCCTAAACAGATACTAGGAAACAAGGGTTCAGCTCATCCTTCTTTCCTTGAGTGAATATTAAAATTATTCTGTCATGACCATAGCGCAATATTTGTTAAGACTTATGAAAAGATATTTCTAAAAAACAACTTTCCAGCTGGGTTCTTAACATTGTTCTTTCATTTTATGGAAGTGATAACCATTCTGGATGGAATACACTGAAATGTTTGAAAAGACTTGCATGAAGATACTCCTAAATAGCTACAAGCAATCTGGTTACACCACAGTGTTCTTTCATTTAATAAACTTTATATATATTCTCCTATAGCTGTAGTGAAATGTTTTATATCATATATGAAAATGTTCCTACAGCTACCTGCAAGCTGGGATCAGCACACTGACTTTTCATTGTAATAAGGTGATAGTTACTTTGTATGGCATACACTGAAATGTCAGAAAAGACTTATATGAGTGTATTTCTAAAGAGATACAAGCAAGCTGGTTTCACAATAGTGATCTTTCATTGAATTAATGTAATAGATATTCTGTCGCACATGTTGTGAAATTTTCAATAAATCTTACACGAAAATGTTACTATAAGTCTACCTGAAAGCTGAGTTAAGTACGATGTTTTTTCATTTTCAGAAAGTATAGCTGTTCTCTATGGCTCATACTGAAATGCTAGAAAAGACTTACATGAAGATGTTCCTTAAAAGCTACAAGGAAGTTGGTTTCACCACAGCATTCTTTCAATGTGTGAATGTTATAGATATTCCATCATGCCCGTAGTGAAATGTTTGATAGGACTTATTTGAAGATTCCCCTAAACAGCTGCAAGCAAGGTGTTTTCACCACAGTGTTCATTCAGAAAATGAATGTTATACGTATTCTGTCATGCCTCAAGAGAACTATTTGATGTCTTAGGTGAGAGTGTTCCTGAACAGCTACAAGCAAGCTTTTTCAACATAGTGTGGCTTCCTTGAATGAATGTTATGGATATCATGTTGCGGCTGTAGAGAAACGTTTGATAAGACATAAATGAAATGCTCATAAAGAGCCACTGGTTTCATCAGAACGTTCTTTCTGGATATGGAAGCGATAGCCATTCTGTAGGCATAATGAAGTGTTTGAAGAGCCTTATACGAAGACATTCCCAAGGCGCCAGAAGTAATCTGGCTTCACCACAGTGTTCTTTCAGTGAACGAGTGTTATAGATAGTCTGTCATGCCTGTAGTGAAATGTTTAATAAGTCTTATATGAAGAGGTTTCAAACAGCCGCCAGCAAGCCGGGTTTAGCACAGTGTCCTTTAACTGTAAGTAAGTGAGAGCCATTCTGTATGGCATATACTTAAATGTTAGAGAGGTCTTATATGAAGATGTTCCTAAATAGAATCCAACAAGATGTGTTCAGGACAGAATAATTTCATCATAAGATAGTGACAGCCATTTAGTATGGCATATACAGAAATGCTGAAAAGGACTTAAATGAAGATCTTCCTTAACAGTCAAACCAAGCCACTTTCACCATAGTGTTCTTTCATTGAATGGATGTAATAGATATTCTGTCATGCCTGTAGTTAAATGTTCAATAGGTCTTACATAAAAATGCTCCTAATAATCTACCTGAAAGCTATGAAACACAACCTTCTTTCCTTGTAAGAAGGGTATGGCCATGCTGTATGCCATATACTGAAATGCTTGAAAAGCTTTATATGAAGATGTTCCTCAACAGTTACAAGAAAACTGCTTTCATCCCTGTGTTCATTCAATGAGTGAATGTTTAGAGATTCTGTCATTCCTGCAAAGGAATGTTTAATAAGTCTTACATGAAGATGTTTCTAAACAGCTACAAGGAAATTTTTTTAAATATAGTGTTATTACATTGAATAAACATTAAAGATATCCTGTCATGACTGTAGGCAAATGTCTGATAAGACTTGAACAAAATATTGATAAACAATTACTTGCAAGCTGGGTTCATCACAGTATTCTTTTCTGGCTATGGAGATGATAGCCATTCTGTATGGCATAAAGTGATATGTTTGAAGAGCCTTTTATTTATATTCTTAAACAGCTAACAAGCAAGATGGTTTCTTCACAGTGTTCTTTCAGTGAATGAATGTTCTAGATATTGTCACATCTGTGGTGAAACATTTGATATATGATGTTCCTAAACAGCTACCTATAAACCGGATTCAGCATGTGTTCTTTCATTTTGTGAAAATGATAGTCGCTCTGTGTGGAATATACTTAAGTATTTGAAGCGTATTATGTGAAGATGTTCCTAAACAGTGAAAAGAAGATGGTGTTTGCATAATTTTCTTTCAGATAAAAAATGTTATAGACATTGTCACATCTGTAGTCAAATGTTTGATATGATTTATGTGAAAATATCCCTAAACAGCTACCTGTTGGCTTGATTAAGCACAATGCTCTTTCCTTGTAAGAAAGTGATAGCTGTTCCATGTGGCATGTACTGAAATGTTTGAAATGTCATATGTGAAGATGTTCCTTAAGAGCTACTTGCTAGGTGTTTTCAAGACAATGTTCTTTCAGTGAATGAATGTTATAGATAGTCTATCACACCCGTAGTGAAATGCTGGATAAGTTTTATGAAGATGTCCCCAAGTAGCTACAAGCAAAATGGTTTCACAACAGTGTTCTTACAGACATTGAATGTTATAGATATTCTGTCATGCCTGTAGGGAAATGTTTGATAAGACTTGCATGAACACTTACATGAAGATGTTTCTCAACAGCCACAAGCAAGCTTTTTCAACACAGTATTTCATTGAATGAATGTAATAATTATCACATTGTGGCTGCAGAGAAACGTTTGATAAGACACACACAAAATGTTCATAAATAGCATGTGCCAGCTGGTTGCATCACAATGTTGTTTAATTTAATGGAAGTGATCATCATTCTGTATAGCATATGATGTGTTTGAATAGCCTTATGTAAAGATATTCCTAAAAACTTATGAGCAATCTGGTTTCACCAGAGTGTGTTCCTCAGTGAAGGAATTTTACAGAGATTCTGTCAGAGCAGTAGTGACATGTTTGGTGTTTTGTATGAAGAAACACTAAATGGCTTCCTGCAAGATGAGTTCAACACAGTGTTATTTCATTTTAAGAAAATGATAGTCATTCTGTTTGGCATAAACGGAAATATTAGAAAAGCCTTATATCAAGATGTTCCTAATTAGCTACCAGCAATCTGGCTTCACAATAGTGTTCTTTCATTGAATGGATGTAATAGATACTTTGTAGTGAAATGTATGATAAGTCTCTTATGAAAAGGTTCCTAAACAGCTGCCTGCAATCTGGCTTCAGCACATTATATCACTGTCTCAAAGTGATATTCATTCAGTATGTCTTATATGGAAACGCTTGAAATGGTGAACATGAAGAAGTTTCTAAATATATACAAGCAAGATTGTTTCTCCACAGTTTTCTTTCAGTGACTGAATGTTATGTATAGTCTGTCACGACTATTGTAAAATGTTTGATAAGTCTTATGTAAAAACGTTCCTAGATAGCTATCTGTGAGCTCTATTTAGCACAGTGTTCTTTCATTGTAGGAAAATGATACCCATTCATTATGGCATATACTGAAATGTGAGAAATGTCTTAAATACAAATGTTCCTAATAATAGCTTCAAGATGCTTTCACCACAGAGTTCTTTCAGTGAAACAATATTGCAGATATTCTGTGACACTTGTAGTGAAGTGTTAGTTAAAACTTACTTGCAAGCTGGATTCAGCACAGTGTTTCTTTCATTGTTGGAAACTCATATTCAATCAGAACAGCAAATATTGAAATGGTTATAATGACTAATATGAAGATGATCCTTAATGGCTGCAAGTAAGATGGTTTCACCACAGTTTTCTCTCAGTGAACAAATGCTATATATATTCTGTCCCACATGCAATGAAATGTTTGTTAAGTCTTATATGAACATGTTCCTAAACAGCTACCTGCAAACTGGGCTTAGAACAGTGTTCTCACATGGTTAGTAATTGATAGGTCATCTGTAGGGCATATGCTGAAATGTTTGAAATGTCTTAGGTGAATATGCCCCTAAACAGCTGTAAGCACATTTGTTTCACCAGAGTTCCTTTAGTGTCTGAATCTTATGGATATTTTTCAAGTCTGTAGTGTAATTTTTTAAGTATTTTATGAAGTTCTTCCTAAACAGATACTAGGAAACAAGGGTTCAGCTCATCCTTCTTTCCTTGAGTGAATATTAAAATTATTCTGTCATGACCATAGCGCAATATTTGTTAAGACTTATGAAAAGATATTTCTAAAAAACAACTTTCCAGCTGGGTTCTTAACATTGTTCTTTCATTTTATGGAAGTGATAACCATTCTGGATGGAATACACTGAAATGTTTGAAAAGACTTGCATGAAGATACTCCTAAATAGCTACAAGCAATCTGGTTACACCACAGTGTTCTTTCATTTAATAAACTTTATATATATTCTCCTATAGCTGTAGTGAAATGTTTTATATCATATATGAAAATGTTCCTACAGCTACCTGCAAGCTGGGATCAGCACACTGACTTTTCATTGTAATAAGGTGATAGTTACTTTGTATGGCATACACTGAAATGTCAGAAAAGACTTATATGAGTGTATTTCTAAAGAGATACAAGCAAGCTGGTTTCACAATAGTGATCTTTCATTGAATTAATGTAATAGATATTCTGTCGCACATGTTGTGAAATTTTCAATAAATCTTACACGAAAATGTTACTATAAGTCTACCTGAAAGCTGAGTTAAGTACGATGTTTTTTCATTTTCAGAAAGTATAGCTGTTCTCTATGGCTCATACTGAAATGCTAGAAAAGACTTACATGAAGATGTTCCTTAAAAGCTACAAGGAAGTTGGTTTCACCACAGCATTCTTTCAATGTGTGAATGTTATAGATATTCCATCATGCCCGTAGTGAAATGTTTGATAGGACTTATTTGAAGATTCCCCTAAACAGCTGCAAGCAAGGTGTTTTCACCACAGTGTTCATTCAGAAAATGAATGTTATACGTATTCTGTCATGCCTCAAGAGAACTATTTGATGTCTTAGGTGAGAGTGTTCCTGAACAGCTACAAGCAAGCTTTTTCAACATAGTGTGGCTTCCTTGAATGAATGTTATGGATATCATGTTGCGGCTGTAGAGAAACGTTTGATAAGACATAAATGAAATGCTCATAAAGAGCCACTGGTTTCATCAGAACGTTCTTTCTGGATATGGAAGCGATAGCCATTCTGTAGGCATAATGAAGTGTTTGAAGAGCCTTATACGAAGACATTCCCAAGGCGCCAGAAGTAATCTGGCTTCACCACAGTGTTCTTTCAGTGAACGAGTGTTATAGATAGTCTGTCATGCCTGTAGTGAAATGTTTAATAAGTCTTATATGAAGAGGTTTCAAACAGCCGCCAGCAAGCCGGGTTTAGCACAGTGTCCTTTAACTGTAAGTAAGTGAGAGCCATTCTGTATGGCATATACTTAAATGTTAGAGAGGTCTTATATGAAGATGTTCCTAAATAGAATCCAACAAGATGTGTTCAGGACAGAATAATTTCATCATAAGATAGTGACAGCCATTTAGTATGGCATATACAGAAATGCTGAAAAGGACTTAAATGAAGATCTTCCTTAACAGTCAAACCAAGCCACTTTCACCATAGTGTTCTTTCATTGAATGGATGTAATAGATATTCTGTCATGCCTGTAGTTAAATGTTCAATAGGTCTTACATAAAAATGCTCCTAATAATCTACCTGAAAGCTATGAAACACAACCTTCTTTCCTTGTAAGAAGGGTATGGCCATGCTGTATGCCATATACTGAAATGCTTGAAAAGCTTTATATGAAGATGTTCCTCAACAGTTACAAGAAAACTGCTTTCATCCCTGTGTTCATTCAATGAGTGAATGTTTAGAGATTCTGTCATTCCTGCAAAGGAATGTTTAATAAGTCTTACATGAAGATGTTTCTAAACAGCTACAAGGAAATTTTTTTAAATATAGTGTTATTACATTGAATAAACATTAAAGATATCCTGTCATGACTGTAGGCAAATGTCTGATAAGACTTGAACAAAATATTGATAAACAATTACTTGCAAGCTGGGTTCATCACAGTATTCTTTTCTGGCTATGGAGATGATAGCCATTCTGTATGGCATAAAGTGATATGTTTGAAGAGCCTTTTATTTATATTCTTAAACAGCTAACAAGCAAGATGGTTTCTTCACAGTGTTCTTTCAGTGAATGAATGTTCTAGATATTGTCACATCTGTGGTGAAACATTTGATATATGATGTTCCTAAACAGCTACCTATAAACCGGATTCAGCATGTGTTCTTTCATTTTGTGAAAATGATAGTCGCTCTGTGTGGAATATACTTAAGTATTTGAAGCGTATTATGTGAAGATGTTCCTAAACAGTGAAAAGAAGATGGTGTTTGCATAATTTTCTTTCAGATAAAAAATGTTATAGACATTGTCACATCTGTAGTCAAATGTTTGATATGATTTATGTGAAAATATCCCTAAACAGCTACCTGTTGGCTTGATTAAGCACAATGCTCTTTCCTTGTAAGAAAGTGATAGCTGTTCCATGTGGCATGTACTGAAATGTTTGAAATGTCATATGTGAAGATGTTCCTTAAGAGCTACTTGCTAGGTGTTTTCAAGACAATGTTCTTTCAGTGAATGAATGTTATAGATAGTCTATCACACCCGTAGTGAAATGCTGGATAAGTTTTATGAAGATGTCCCCAAGTAGCTACAAGCAAAATGGTTTCACAACAGTGTTCTTACAGACATTGAATGTTATAGATATTCTGTCATGCCTGTAGGGAAATGTTTGATAAGACTTGCATGAACACTTACATGAAGATGTTTCTCAACAGCCACAAGCAAGCTTTTTCAACACAGTATTTCATTGAATGAATGTAATAATTATCACATTGTGGCTGCAGAGAAACGTTTGATAAGACACACACAAAATGTTCATAAATAGCATGTGCCAGCTGGTTGCATCACAATGTTGTTTAATTTAATGGAAGTGATCATCATTCTGTATAGCATATGATGTGTTTGAATAGCCTTATGTAAAGATATTCCTAAAAACTTATGAGCAATCTGGTTTCACCAGAGTGTGTTCCTCAGTGAAGGAATTTTACAGAGATTCTGTCAGAGCAGTAGTGACATGTTTGGTGTTTTGTATGAAGAAACACTAAATGGCTTCCTGCAAGATGAGTTCAACACAGTGTTATTTCATTTTAAGAAAATGATAGTCATTCTGTTTGGCATAAACGGAAATATTAGAAAAGCCTTATATCAAGATGTTCCTAATTAGCTACCAGCAATCTGGCTTCACAATAGTGTTCTTTCATTGAATGGATGTAATAGATACTTTGTAGTGAAATGTATGATAAGTCTCTTATGAAAAGGTTCCTAAACAGCTGCCTGCAATCTGGCTTCAGCACATTATATCACTGTCTCAAAGTGATATTCATTCAGTATGTCTTATATGGAAACGCTTGAAATGGTGAACATGAAGAAGTTTCTAAATATATACAAGCAAGATTGTTTCTCCACAGTTTTCTTTCAGTGACTGAATGTTATGTATAGTCTGTCACGACTATTGTAAAATGTTTGATAAGTCTTATGTAAAAACGTTCCTAGATAGCTATCTGTGAGCTCTATTTAGCACAGTGTTCTTTCATTGTAGGAAAATGATACCCATTCATTATGGCATATACTGAAATGTGAGAAATGTCTTAAATACAAATGTTCCTAATAATAGCTTCAAGATGCTTTCACCACAGAGTTCTTTCAGTGAAACAATATTGCAGATATTCTGTGACACTTGTAGTGAAGTGTTAGTTAAAACTTACTTGCAAGCTGGATTCAGCACAGTGTTTCTTTCATTGTTGGAAACTCATATTCAATCAGAACAGCAAATATTGAAATGGTTATAATGACTAATATGAAGATGATCCTTAATGGCTGCAAGTAAGATGGTTTCACCACAGTTTTCTCTCAGTGAACAAATGCTGTATATATTCTGTCCCACATGCAATGAAATGTTTGTTAAGTCTTATATGAACATGTTCCTAAACAGCTACCTGCAAACTGGGCTTAGAACAGTGTTCTCACATGGTTAGTAATTGATAGGTCATCTGTAGGGCATATGCTGAAATGTTTGAAATGTCTTAGGTGAATATGCCCCTAAACAGCTGTAAGCACATTTGTTTCACCAGAGTTCCTTTAGTGTCTGAATCTTATGGATATTTTTCAAGTCTGTAGTGTAATTTTTTAAGTATTTTATGAAGTTCTTCCTAAACAGATACTAGGAAACAAGGGTTCAGCTCATCCTTCTTTCCTTGAGTGAATATTAAAATTATTCTGTCATGACCATAGCGCAATATTTGTTAAGACTTATGAAAAGATATTTCTAAAAAACAACTTTCCAGCTGGGTTCTTAACATTGTTCTTTCATTTTATGGAAGTGATAACCATTCTGGATGGAATACACTGAAATGTTTGAAAAGACTTGTATGAAGATACTCCTAAATAGCTACAAGCAATCTGGTTACACCACAGTGTTCTTTCATTTAATAAACTTTATATATATTCTCCTATAGCTGTAGTGAAATGTTTTATATCATATATGAAAATGTTCCTACAGCTACCTGCAAGCTGGGATCAGCACACTGACTTTTCATTGTAATAAGGTGATAGTTACTTTGTACGGCATACACTGAAATGTCAGAAAAGACTTATATGAGTGTATTTCTAAAGAGATAGAAGCAAGCTGGTTTCACAATAGTGATCTTTCATTGAATTAATGTAATAGATATTCTGTCGCACATGTTGTGAAATTTTCAATAAATCTTACACGAAAATGTTACTATAAGTCTACCTGAAAGCTGAGTTAAGTACGATGTTTTTTCATTTTCAGAAAGTATAGCTGTTCTCTATGGCTCATACTGAAATGCTAGAAAAGACTTACATGAAGATGTTCCTTAAAAGCTACAAGGAAGTTGGTTTCACCACAGCATTCTTTCAATGTGTGAATGTTATAGATATTCCATCATGCCCGTAGTGAAATGTTTGATAGGACTTATTTGAAGATTCCCCTAAACAGCTGCAAGCAAGGTGTTTTCACCACAGTGTTCATTCAGAAAATGAATGTTATACGTATTCTGTCATGCCTCAAGAGAACTATTTGATGTCTTAGGTGAGAGTGTTCCTGAACAGCTACAAGCAAGCTTTTTCAACATAGTGTGGCTTCCTTGAATGAATGTTATGGATATCATGTTGCGGCTGTAGAGAAACGTTTGATAAGACATAAATGAAATGCTCATAAAGAGCCACTGGTTTCATCAGAACGTTCTTTCTGGATATGGAAGCGATAGCCATTCTGTAGGCATAATGAAGTGTTTGAAGAGCCTTATACGAAGACATTCCCAAGGCGCCAGAAGTAATCTGGCTTCACCACAGTGTTCTTTCAGTGAACGAGTGTTATAGATAGTCTGTCATGCCTGTAGTGAAATGTTTAATAAGTCTTATAGGAAGAGGTTTCAAACAGCCGCCAGCAAGCCGGGTTTAGCACAGTGTCCTTTAACTGTAAGTAAGTGAGAGCCATTCTGTATGGCATATACTTAAATGTTAGAGAGGTCTTATATGAAGATGTTCCTAAATAGAATCCAACAAGATGTGTTCAGGACAGAATAATTTCATCATAAGATAGTGACAGCCATTTAGTATGGCATATACAGAAATGCTGAAAAGGACTTAAATGAAGATCTTCCTTAACAGTCAAACCAAGCCACTTTCACCATAGTCTTCTTTCATTGAATGGATGTAATAGATATTCTGTCATGCCTGTAGTTAAATGTTCAATAGGTCTTACATAAAAATGCTCCTAATAATCTACCTGAAAGCTATTAAACACAACCTTCTTTCCTTGTAAGAAGGGTATGGCCATGCTGTATGCCATATACTGAAATGCTTGAAAAGCTTTATATGAAGATGTTCCTCAACAGTTACAAGAAAACTGCTTTCATCCCTGTGTTCATTCAATGAGTGAATGTTTAGAGATTCTGTCATTCCTGCAAAGGAATGTTTAATAAGTCTTACATGAAGATGTTTCTAAACAGCTACAAGGAAATTTTTTTAAATATAGTGTTATTACATTGAATAAACATTAAAGATATCCTGTCATGACTGTAGGCAAATGTCTGATAAGACTTGAACAAAATATTGATAAACAATTACTTGCAAGCTGGGTTCATCACAGTATTCTTTTCTGGCTATGGAGATGATAGCCATTCTGTATGGCATAAAGTGATATGTTTGAAGAGCCTTTTATTTATATTCTTAAACAGCTAACAAGCAAGATGGTTTCTTCACAGTGTTCTTTCAGTGAATGAATGTTCTAGATATTGTCACATCTGTGGTGAAACATTTGATATATGATGTTCCTAAACAGCTACCTATAAACCGGATTCAGCATGTGTTCTTTCATTTTGTGAAAATGATAGTCGCTCTGTGTGGAATATACTTAAGTATTTGAAGCGTATTATGTGCAGATGTTCCTAAACAGTGAAAAGAAGATGGTGTTTGCATAATTTTCTTTCAGATAACAAATGTTATAGACATTGTCACATCTGTAGTCAAATGTTTGATATGATTTATGTGAAAATATCCCTAAACAGCTACCTGTTGGCTTGATTAAGCACAATGCTCTTTCCTTGTAAGAAAGTGATAGCTGTTCCATGTGGCATGTACTGAAATGTTTGAAATGTCATATGTGAAGATGTTCCTTAAGAGCTACTTGCTAGGTGTTTTCAAGACAATGTTCTTTCAGTGAATGAATGTTATAGATAGTCTATCACACCCGTAGTGAAATGCTGGATAAGTTTTATGAAGATGTCCCCAAGTAGCTACAAGCAAAATGGTTTCACAACAGTGTTCTTACAGACATTGAATGTTATAGATATTCTGTCATGCCTGTAGGGAAATGTTTGATAAGACTTGCATGAACACTTACATGAAGATGTTTCTCAACAGCCACAAGCAAGCTTTTTCAACACAGTATTTCATTGAATGAATGTAATAATTATCACATTGTGGCTGCAGAGAAACGTTTGATAAGACACACACAAAATGTTCATAAATAGCATGTGCCAGCTGGTTGCATCACAATGTTGTTTAATTTAATGGAAGTGATAATCATTCTGTATAGCATATGATGTGTTTGAATAGCCTTATATAAAGATATTCCTAAAAACTTATGAGCAATCTGGTTTCACCAGAGTGTGTTCCTCAGTGAATGAATCTTACAGAGATTCTGTCAGAGCAGTAGTGACATGTTTGGTGTTTTGTATGAAGAAACCCTAAATGGCTTCCTGCAAGATGAGTTCAACACAGTGTTATTTCATTTTAAGAAAATGATAGTCATTCTGTTTGGCATAAACGGAAATATTAGAAAAGCCTTATATCAAGATGTTCCTAATTAGCTACCAGCAATCTGGCTTCACAATAGTGTTCTTTCATTGAATGGATGTAATAGATACTTTGTAGTGAAATGTATGATAAGTCTCTTATGAAAAGGTTCCTAAACAGCTGCCTGCAATCTGGCTTCAGCACATTATATCACTGTCTCAAAGTGATATTCATTCAGTATGTCTTATATGGAAATGCTTGAAATGGTGAACATGAAGAAGTTTCTAAATATATACAAGCAAGATTGTTTCTCCACAGTTTTCTTTCAGTGACTGAATGTTATGTATAGTCTGTCACGACTATTGTAAAATGTTTGATAAGTCTTATGTAAAAACGTTCCTAGATAGCTATCTGTGAGCTCTATTTAGCACAGTGTTCTTTCATTGTAGGAAAATGATACCCATTCATTATGGCATATACTGAAATGTGAGAAATGTCTTAAATACAAATGTTCCTAATAATAGCTTCAAGATGCTTTCACCACAGAGTTCTTTCAGTGAAACAATATTGCAGATATTCTGTGACACTTGTAGTGAAGTGTTAGTTAAAACTTACTTGCAAGCTGGATTCAGCACAGTGTTTCTTTCATTGTTGGAAACTCATATTCAATCAGAACAGCAAATATTGAAATGGTTATAATGACTAATATGAAGATGATCCTTAATGGCTGCAAGTAAGATGGTTTCACCACAGTTTTCTCTCAGTGAACAAATGCTATATATATTCTGTCCCACATGCAATGAAATGTTTGTTAAGTCTTATATGAACATGTTCCTAAACAGCTACCTGCAAACTGGGCTTAGAACAGTGTTCTCACATGGTTAGTAATTGATAGGTCATCTGTAGGGCATATGCTGAAATGTTTGAAATGTCTTAGGTGAATATGCCCCTAAACAGCTGTAAGCACATTTGTTTCACCAGAGTTCCTTTAGTGTCTGAATCTTATGGATATTTTTCAAGTCTGTAGTGTAATTTTTTAAGTATTTTATGAAGTTCTTCCTAAACAGATACTAGGAAACAAGGGTTCAGCTCATCCTTCTTTCCTTGAGTGAATATTAAAATTATTCTGTCATGACCATAGCGCAATATTTGTTAAGACTTATGAAAAGATATTTCTAAAAAACAACTTTCCAGCTGGGTTCTTAACATTGTTCTTTCATTTTATGGAAGTGATAACCATTCTGGATGGAATACACTGAAATGTTTGAAAAGACTTGCATGAAGATACTCCTAAATAGCTACAAGCAATCTGGTTACACCACAGTGTTCTTTCATTTAATAAACTTTATATATATTCTCCTATAGCTGTAGTGAAATGTTTTATATCATATATGAAAATGTTCCTACAGCTACCTGCAAGCTGGGATCAGCACACTGACTTTTCATTGTAATAAGGTGATAGTTACTTTGTATGGCATACACTGAAATGTCAGAAAAGACTTATATGAGTGTATTTCTAAAGAGATACAAGCAAGCTGGTTTCACAATAGTGATCTTTCATTGAATTAATGTAATAGATATTCTGTCGCACATGTTGTGAAATTTTCAATAAATCTTACACGAAAATGTTACTATAAGTCTACCTGAAAGCTGAGTTAAGTACGATGTTTTTTCATTTTCAGAAAGTATAGCTGTTCTCTATGGCTCATACTGAAATGCTAGAAAAGACTTACATGAAGATGTTCCTTAAAAGCTACAAGGAAGTTGGTTTCACCACAGCATTCTTTCAATGTGTGAATGTTATAGATATTCCATCATGCCCGTAGTGAAATGTTTGATAGGACTTATTTGAAGATTCCCCTAAACAGCTGCAAGCAAGGTGTTTTCACCACAGTGTTCATTCAGAAAATGAATGTTATACGTATTCTGTCATGCCTCAAGAGAACTATTTGATGACTTAGGTGAGAGTGTTCCTGAACAGCTACAAGCAAGCTTTTTCAACATAGTGTGGCTTCCTTGAATGAATGTTATGGATATCATGTTGCGGCTGTAGAGAAACGTTTGATAAGACATAAATGAAATGCTCATAAAGAGCCACTGGTTTCCTCAGAACGTTCTTTCTGGATATGGAAGCGATAGCCATTCTGTAGGCATAATGAAGTGTTTGAAGAGCCTTATACGAAGACATTCCCAAGGCGCCAGAAGTAATCTGGCTTCACCACAGTGTTCTTTCAGTGAACGAGTGTTATGGATAGTCTGTCATGCCTGTAGTGAAATGTTTAATAAGTCTTATATGAAGAGGTTTCAAACAGCCGCCAGCAAGCCGGGTTTAGCACAGTGTCCTTTAACTGTAAGTAAGTGAGAGCCATTCTGTATGGCATATACTTAAATGTTAGAGAGGTCTTATATGAAGATGTTCCTAAATAGAATCCAACAAGATGTGTTCAGGACAGAATAATTTCATCATAAGATAGTGACAGCCATTTAGTATGGCATATACAGAAATGCTGAAAAGGACTTAAATGAAGATCTTCCTTAACAGTCAAACCAAGCCACTTTCACCATAGTCTTCTTTCATTGAATGGATGTAATAGATATTCTGTCATGCCTGTAGTTAAATGTTCAATAGGTCTTACATAAAAATGCTCCTAATAATCTACCTGAAAGCTATGAAACACAACCTTCTTTCCTTGTAAGAAGGGTATGGCCATGCTGTATGCCATATACTGAAATGCTTGAAAAGCTTTATATGAAGATGTTCCTCAACAGTTACAAGAAAACTGCTTTCATCCCTGTGTTCATTCAATGAGTGAATGTTTAGAGATTCTGTCATTCCTGCAAAGGAATGTTTAATAAGTCTTACATGAAGATGTTTCTAAACAGCTACAAGGAAATTTTTTTAAATATAGTGTTATTACATTGAATAAACATTAAAGATATCCTGTCATGACTGTAGGCAAATGTCTGATAAGACTTGAACAAAATATTGATAAACAATTACTTGCAAGCTGGGTTCATCACAGTATTCTTTTCTGGCTATGGAGATGATAGCCATTCTGTATGGCATAAAGTGATATGTTTGAAGAGCCTTTTATTTATATTCTTAAACAGCTAACAAGCAAGATGGTTTCTTCACAGTGTTCTTTCAGTGAATGAATGTTCTAGATATTGTCACATCTGTGGTGAAACATTTGATATATGATGTTCCTAAACAGCTACCTATAAACCGGATTCAGCATGTGTTCTTTCATTTTGTGAAAATGATAGTCGCTCTGTGTGGAATATACTTAAGTATTTGAAGCGTATTATGTGAAGATGTTCCTAAACAGTGAAAAGAAGATGGTGTTTGCATAATTTTCTTTCAGATAACAAATGTTATAGACATTGTCACATCTGTAGTCAAATGTTTGATATGATTTATGTGAAAATATCCCTAAACAGCTACCTGTTGGCTTGATTAAGCACAATGCTCTTTCCTTGTAAGAAAGTGATAGCTGTTCCATGTGGCATGTACTGAAATGTTTGAAATGTCATATGTGAAGATGTTCCTTAAGAGCTACTTGCTAGGTGTTTTCAAGACAATGTTCTTTCAGTGAATGAATGTTATAGATAGTCTATCACACCCGTAGTGAAATGCTGGATAAGTTTTATGAAGATGTCCCCAAGTAGCTACAAGCAAAATGGTTTCACAACAGTGTTCTTACAGACATTGAATGTTATAGATATTCTGTCATGCCTGTAGGGAAATGTTTGATAAGACTTGCATGAACACTTACATGAAGATGTTTCTCAACAGCCACAAGCAAGCTTTTTCAACACAGTATTTCATTGAATGAATGTAATAATTATCACATTGTGGCTGCAGAGAAACGTTTGATAAGACACACACAAAATGTTCATAAATAGCATGTGCCAGCTGGTTGCATCACAATGTTGTTTAATTTAATGGAAGTGATAATCATTCTGTATAGCATATGATGTGTTTGAATAGCCTTATATAAAGATATTCCTAAAAACTTATGAGCAATCTGGTTTCACCAGAGTGTGTTCCTCAGTGAAGGAATCTTACAGAGATTCTGTCAGAGCAGTAGTGACATGTTTGGTGTTTTGTATGAAGAAACCCTAAATGGCTTCCTGCAAGATGAGTTCAACACAGTGTTATTTCATTTTAAGAAAATGATAGTCATTCTGTTTGGCATAAACGGAAATATTAGAAAAGCCTTATATCAAGATGTTCCTAATTAGCTACCAGCAATCTGGCTTCACAATAGTGTTCTTTCATTGAATGGATGTAATAGATACTTTGTAGTGAAATGTATGATAAGTCTCTTATGAAAAGGTTCCTAAACAGCTGCCTGCAATCTGGCTTCAGCACATTATATCACTGTCTCAAAGTGATATTCATTCAGTATGTCTTATATGGAAACGCTTGAAATGGTGAACATGAAGAAGTTTCTAAATATATACAAGCAAGATTGTTTCTCCACAGTTTTCTTTCAGTGACTGAATGTTATGTATAGTCTGTCACGACTATTGTAAAATGTTTGATAAGTCTTATGTAAAAACGTTCCTAGATAGCTATCTGTGAGCTCTATTTAGCACAGTGTTCTTTCATTGTAGGAAAATGATACCCATTCATTATGGCATATACTGAAATGTGAGAAATGTCTTAAATACAAATGTTCCTAATAATAGCTTCAAGATGCTTTCACCACAGAGTTCTTTCAGTGAAACAATATTGCAGATATTCTGTGACACTTGTAGTGAAGTGTTAGTTAAAACTTACTTGCAAGCTGGATTCAGCACAGTGTTTCTTTCATTGTTGGAAACTCATATTCAATCAGAACAGCAAATATTGAAATGGTTATAATGACTAATATGAAGATGATCCTTAATGGCTGCAAGTAAGATGGTTTCACCACAGTTTTCTCTCAGTGAACAAATGCTATATATATTCTGTCCCACATGCAATGAAATGTTTGTTAAGTCTTATATGAACATGTTCCTAAACAGCTACCTGCAAACTGGGCTTAGAACAGTGTTCTCACATGGTTAGTAATTGATAGGTCATCTGTAGGGCATATGCTGAAATGTTTGAAATGTCTTAGGTGAATATGCCCCTAAACAGCTGTAAGCACATTTGTTTCACCAGAGTTCCTTTAGTGTCTGAATCTTATGGATATTTTTCAAGTCTGTAGTGTAATTTTTTAAGTATTTTATGAAGTTCTTCCTAAACAGATACTAGGAAACAAGGGTTCAGCTCATCCTTCTTTCCTTGAGTGAATATTAAAATTATTCTGTCATGACCATAGCGCAATATTTGTTAAGACTTATGAAAAGATATTTCTAAAAAACAACTTTCCAGCTGGGTTCTTAACATTGTTCTTTCATTTTATGGAAGTGATAACCATTCTGGATGGAATACACTGAAATGTTTGAAAAGACTTGTATGAAGATACTCCTAAATAGCTACAAGCAATCTGGTTACACCACAGTGTTCTTTCATTTAATAAACTTTATATATATTCTCCTATAGCTGTAGTGAAATGTTTTATATCATATATGAAAATGTTCCTACAGCTACCTGCAAGCTGGGATCAGCACACTGACTTTTCATTGTAATAAGGTGATAGTTACTTTGTACGGCATACACTGAAATGTCAGAAAAGACTTATATGAGTGTATTTCTAAAGAGATAGAAGCAAGCTGGTTTCACAATAGTGATCTTTCATTGAATTAATGTAATAGATATTCTGTCGCACATGTTGTGAAATTTTCAATAAATCTTACACGAAAATGTTACTATAAGTCTACCTGAAAGCTGAGTTAAGTACGATGTTTTTTCATTTTCAGAAAGTATAGCTGTTCTCTATGGCTCATACTGAAATGCTAGAAAAGACTTACATGAAGATGTTCCTTAAAAGCTACAAGGAAGTTGGTTTCACCACAGCATTCTTTCAATGTGTGAATGTTATAGATATTCCATCATGCCCGTAGTGAAATGTTTGATAGGACTTATTTGAAGATTCCCCTAAACAGCTGCAAGCAAGGTGTTTTCACCACAGTGTTCATTCAGAAAACGAATGTTATACGTATTCTGTCATGCCTCAAGAGAACTATTTGATGTCTTAGGTGAGAGTGTTCCTGAACAGCTACAAGCAAGCTTTTTCAACATAGTGTGGCTTCCTTGAATGAATGTTATGGATATCATGTTGCGGCTGTAGAGAAACGTTTGATAAGACATAAATGAAATGCTCATAAAGAGCCACTGGTTTCATCAGAACGTTCTTTCTGGATATGGAAGCGATAGCCATTCTGTAGGCATAATGAAGTGTTTGAAGAGCCTTATACGAAGACATTCCCAAGGCGCCAGAAGTAATCTGGCTTCACCACAGTGTTCTTTCAGTGAACGAGTGTTATAGATAGTCTGTCATGCCTGTAGTGAAATGTTTAATAAGTCTTATATGAAGAGGTTTCAAACAGCCGCCAGCAAGCCGGGTTTAGCACAGTGTCCTTTAACTGTAAGTAAGTGAGAGCCATTCTGTATGGCATATACTTAAATGTTAGAGAGGTCTTATATGAAGATGTTCCTAAATAGAATCCAACAAGATGTGTTCAGGACAGAATAATTTCATCATAAGATAGTGACAGCCATTTAGTATGGCATATACAGAAATGCTGAAAAGGACTTAAATGAAGATCTTCCTTAACAGTCAAACCAAGCCACTTTCACCATAGTCTTCTTTCATTGAATGGATGTAATAGATATTCTGTCATGCCTGTAGTTAAATGTTCAATAGGTCTTACATAAAAATGCTCCTAATAATCTACCTGAAAGCTATGAAACACAACCTTCTTTCCTTGTAAGAAGGGTATGGCCATGCTGTATGCCATATACTGAAATGCTTGAAAAGCTTTATATGAAGATGTTCCTCAACAGTTACAAGAAAACTGCTTTCATCCCTGTGTTCATTCAATGAGTGAATGTTTAGAGATTCTGTCATTCCTGCAAAGGAATGTTTAATAAGTCTTACATGAAGATGTTTCTAAACAGCTACAAGGAAATTTTTTTAAATATAGTGTTATTACATTGAATAAACATTAAAGATATCCTGTCATGACTGTAGGCAAATGTCTGATAAGACTTGAACAAAATATTGATAAACAATTACTTGCAAGCTGGGTTCATCACAGTATTCTTTTCTGGCTATGGAGATGATAGCCATTCTGTATGGCATAAAGTGATATGTTTGAAGAGCCTTTTATTTATATTCTTAAACAGCTAACAAGCAAGATGGTTTCTTCACAGTGTTCTTTCAGTGAATGAATGTTCTAGATATTGTCACATCTGTGGTGAAACATTTGATATATGATGTTCCTAAACAGCTACCTATAAACCGGATTCAGCATGTGTTCTTTCATTTTGTGAAAATGATAGTCGCTCTGTGTGGAATATACTTAAGTATTTGAAGCGTATTATGTGCAGATGTTCCTAAACAGTGAAAAGAAGATGGTGTTTGCATAATTTTCTTTCAGATAACAAATGTTATAGACATTGTCACATCTGTAGTCAAATGTTTGATATGATTTATGTGAAAATATCCCTAAACAGCTACCTGTTGGCTTGATTAAGCACAATGCTCTTTCCTTGTAAGAAAGTGATAGCTGTTCCATGTGGCATGTACTGAAATGTTTGAAATGTCATATGTGAAGATGTTCCTTAAGAGCTACTTGCTAGGTGTTTTCAAGACAATGTTCTTTCAGTGAATGAATGTTATAGATAGTCTATCACACCCGTAGTGAAATGCTGGATAAGTTTTATGAAGATGTCCCCAAGTAGCTACAAGCAAAATGGTTTCACAACAGTGTTCTTACAGACATTGAATGTTATAGATATTCTGTCATGCCTGTAGGGAAATGTTTGATAAGACTTGCATGAACACTTACATGAAGATGTTTCTCGACAGCCACAAGCAAGCTTTTTCAACACAGTATTTCATTGAATGAATGTAATAATTATCACATTGTGGCTGCAGAGAAACGTTTGATAAGACACACACAAAATGTTCATAAATAGCATGTGCCAGCTGGTTGCATCACAATGTTGTTTAATTTAATGGAAGTGATCATCATTCTGTATAGCATATGATGTGTTTGAATAGCCTTATGTAAAGATATTCCTAAAAACTTATGAGCAATCTGGTTTCACCAGAGTGTGTTCCTCAGTGAAGGAATCTTACAGAGATTCTGTCAGAGCAGTAGTGACATGTTTGGTGTTTTGTATGAAGAAACACTAAATGGCTTCCTGCAAGATGAGTTCAACACAGTGTTATTTCATTTTAAGAAAATGATAGTCATTCTGTTTGGCATAAACGGAAATATTAGAAAAGCCTTATATCAAGATGTTCCTAATTAGCTACCAGCAATCTGGCTTCACAATAGTGTTCTTTCATTGAATGGATGTAATAGATACTTTGTAGTGAAATGTATGATAAGTCTCTTATGAAAAGGTTCCTAAACAGCTGCCTGCAATCTGGCTTCAGCACATTATATCACTGTCTCAAAGTGATATTCATTCAGTATGTCTTATATGGAAACGCTTGAAATGGTGAACATGAAGAAGTTTCTAAATATATACAAGCAAGATTGTTTCTCCACAGTTTTCTTTCAGTGACTGAATGTTATGTATAGTCTGTCACGACTATTGTAAAATGTTTGATAAGTCTTATGTAAAAACGTTCCTAGATAGCTATCTGTGAGCTCTATTTAGCACAGTGTTCTTTCATTGTAGGAAAATGATACCCATTCATTATGGCATATACTGAAATGTGAGAAATGTCTTAAATACAAATGTTCCTAATAATAGCTTCAAGATGCTTTCACCACAGAGTTCTTTCAGTGAAACAATATTGCAGATATTCTGTGACACTTGTAGTGAAGTGTTAGTTAAAACTTACTTGCAAGCTGGATTCAGCACAGTGTTTCTTTCATTGTTGGAAACTCATATTCAATCAGAACAGCAAATATTGAAATGGTTATAATGACTAATATGAAGATGATCCTTAATGGCTGCAAGTAAGATGGTTTCACCACAGTTTTCTCTCAGTGAACAAATGCTATATATATTCTGTCCCACATGCAATGAAATGTTTGTTAAGTCTTATATGAACATGTTCCTAAACAGCTACCTGCAAACTGGGCTTAGAACAGTGTTCTCACATGGTTAGTAATTGATAGGTCATCTGTAGGGCATATGCTGAAATGTTTGAAATGTCTTAGGTGAATATGCCCCTAAACAGCTGTAAGCACATTTGTTTCACCAGAGTTCCTTTAGTGTCTGAATCTTATGGATATTTTTCAAGTCTGTAGTGTAATTTTTTAAGTATTTTATGAAGTTCTTCCTAAACAGATACTAGGAAACAAGGGTTCAGCTCATCCTTCTTTCCTTGAGTGAATATTAAAATTATTCTGTCATGACCATAGCGCAATATTTGTTAAGACTTATGAAAAGATATTTCTAAAAAACAACTTTCCAGCTGGGTTCTTAACATTGTTCTTTCATTTTATGGAAGTGATAACCATTCTGGATGGAATACACTGAAATGTTTGAAAAGACTTGTATGAAGATACTCCTAAATAGCTACAAGCAATCTGGTTACACCACAGTGTTCTTTCATTTAATAAACTTTATATATATTCTCCTATAGCTGTAGTGAAATGTTTTATATCATATATGAAAATGTTCCTACAGCTACCTGCAAGCTGGGATCAGCACACTGACTTTTCATTGTAATAAGGTGATAGTTACTTTGTATGGCATACACTGAAATGTCAGAAAAGACTTATATGAGTGTATTTCTAAAGAGATACAAGCAAGCTGGTTTCACAATAGTGATCTTTCATTGAATTAATGTAATAGATATTCTGTCGCACATGTTGTGAAATTTTCAATAAATCTTACACGAAAATGTTACTATAAGTCTACCTGAAAGCTGAGTTAAGTACGATGTTTTTTCATTTTCAGAAAGTATAGCTGTTCTCTATGGCTCATACTGAAATGCTAGAAAAGACTTACATGAAGATGTTCCTTAAAAGCTACAAGGAAGTTGGTTTCACCACAGCATTCTTTCAATGTGTGAATGTTATAGATATTCCATCATGCCCGTAGTGAAATGTTTGATAGGACTTATTTGAAGATTCCCCTAAACAGCTGCAAGCAAGGTGTTTTCACCACAGTGTTCATTCAGAAAACGAATGTTATACGTATTCTGTCATGCCTCAAGAGAACTATTTGATGTCTTAGGTGAGAGTGTTCCTGAACAGCTACAAGCAAGCTTTTTCAACATAGTGTGGCTTCCTTGAATGAATGTTATGGATATCATGTTGCGGCTGTAGAGAAACGTTTGATAAGACATAAATGAAATGCTCATAAAGAGCCACTGGTTTCATCAGAACGTTCTTTCTGGATATGGAAGCGATAGCCATTCTGTAGGCATAATGAAGTGTTTGAAGAGCCTTATACGAAGACATTCCCAAGGCGCCAGAAGTAATCTGGCTTCACCACAGTGTTCTTTCAGTGAACGAGTGTTATAGATAGTCTGTCATGCCTGTAGTGAAATGTTTAATAAGTCTTATATGAAGAGGTTTCAAACAGCCGCCAGCAAGCCGGGTTTAGCACAGTGTCCTTTAACTGTAAGTAAGTGAGAGCCATTCTGTATGGCATATACTTAAATGTTAGAGAGGTCTTATATGAAGATGTTCCTAAATAGAATCCAACAAGATGTGTTCAGGACAGAATAATTTCATCATAAGATAGTGACAGCCATTTAGTATGGCATATACAGAAATGCTGAAAAGGACTTAAATGAAGATCTTCCTTAACAGTCAAACCAAGCCACTTTCACCATAGTCTTCTTTCATTGAATGGATGTAATAGATATTCTGTCATGCCTGTAGTTAAATGTTCAATAGGTCTTACATAAAAATGCTCCTAATAATCTACCTGAAAGCTATGAAACACAACCTTCTTTCCTTGTAAGAAGGGTATGGCCATGCTGTATGCCATATACTGAAATGCTTGAAAAGCTTTATATGAAGATGTTCCTCAACAGTTACAAGAAAACTGCTTTCATCCCTGTGTTCATTCAATGAGTGAATGTTTAGAGATTCTGTCATTCCTGCAAAGGAATGTTTAATAAGTCTTACATGAAGATGTTTCTAAACAGCTACAAGGAAATTTTTTTAAATATAGTGTTATTACATTGAATAAACATTAAAGATATCCTGTCATGACTGTAGGCAAATGTCTGATAAGACTTGAACAAAATATTGATAAACAATTACTTGCAAGCTGGGTTCATCACAGTATTCTTTTCTGGCTATGGAGATGATAGCCATTCTGTATGGCATAAAGTGATATGTTTGAAGAGCCTTTTATTTATATTCTTAAACAGCTAACAAGCAAGATGGTTTCTTCACAGTGTTCTTTCAGTGAATGAATGTTCTAGATATTGTCACATCTGTGGTGAAACATTTGATATATGATGTTCCTAAACAGCTACCTATAAACCGGATTCAGCATGTGTTCTTTCATTTTGTGAAAATGATAGTCGCTCTGTGTGGAATATACTTAAGTATTTGAAGCGTATTATGTGAAGATGTTCCTAAACAGTGAAAAGAAGATGGTGTTTGCATAATTTTCTTTCAGATAACAAATGTTATAGACATTGTCACATCTGTAGTCAAATGTTTGATATGATTTATGTGAAAATATCCCTAAACAGCTACCTGTTGGCTTGATTAAGCACAATGCTCTTTCCTTGTAAGAAAGTGATAGCTGTTCCATGTGGCATGTACTGAAATGTTTGAAATGTCATATGTGAAGATGTTCCTTAAGAGCTACTTGCTAGGTGTTTTCAAGACAATGTTCTTTCAGTGAATGAATGTTATAGATAGTCTATCACACCCGTAGTGAAATGCTGGATAAGTTTTATGAAGATGTCCCCAAGTAGCTACAAGCAAAATGGTTTCACAACAGTGTTCTTACAGACATTGAATGTTATAGATATTCTGTCATGCCTGTAGGGAAATGTTTGATAAGACTTGCATGAACACTTACATGAAGATGTTTCTCGACAGCCACAAGCAAGCTTTTTCAACACAGTATTTCATTGAATGAATGTAATAATTATCACATTGTGGCTGCAGAGAAACGTTTGATAAGACACACACAAAATGTTCATAAATAGCATGTGCCAGCTGGTTGCATCACAATGTTGTTTAATTTAATGGAAGTGATCATCATTCTGTATAGCATATGATGTGTTTGAATAGCCTTATGTAAAGATATTCCTAAAAACTTATGAGCAATCTGGTTTCACCAGAGTGTGTTCCTCAGTGAAGGAATCTTACAGAGATTCTGTCAGAGCAGTAGTGACATGTTTGGTGTTTTGTATGAAGAAACACTAAATGGCTTCCTGCAAGATGAGTTCAACACAGTGTTATTTCATTTTAAGAAAATGATAGTCATTCTGTTTGGCATAAACGGAAATATTAGAAAAGCCTTATATCAAGATGTTCCTAATTAGCTACCAGCAATCTGGCTTCACAATAGTGTTCTTTCATTGAATGGATGTAATAGATACTTTGTAGTGAAATGTATGATAAGTCTCTTATGAAAAGGTTCCTAAACAGCTGCCTGCAATCTGGCTTCAGCACATTATATCACTGTCTCAAAGTGATATTCATTCAGTATGTCTTATATGGAAACGCTTGAAATGGTGAACATGAAGAAGTTTCTAAATATATACAAGCAAGATTGTTTCTCCACAGTTTTCTTTCAGTGACTGAATGTTATGTATAGTCTGTCACGACTATTGTAAAATGTTTGATAAGTCTTATGTAAAAACGTTCCTAGATAGCTATCTGTGAGCTCTATTTAGCACAGTGTTCTTTCATTGTAGGAAAATGATACCCATTCATTATGGCATATACTGAAATGTGAGAAATGTCTTAAATACAAATGTTCCTAATAATAGCTTCAAGATGCTTTCACCACAGAGTTCTTTCAGTGAAACAATATTGCAGATATTCTGTGACACTTGTAGTGAAGTGTTAGTTAAAACTTACTTGCAAGCTGGATTCAGCACAGTGTTTCTTTCATTGTTGGAAACTCATATTCAATCAGAACAGCAAATATTGAAATGGTTATAATGACTAATATGAAGATGATCCTTAATGGCTGCAAGTAAGATGGTTTCACCACAGTTTTCTCTCAGTGAACAAATGCTATATATATTCTGTCCCACATGCAATGAAATGTTTGTTAAGTCTTATATGAACATGTTCCTAAACAGCTACCTGCAAACTGGGCTTAGAACAGTGTTCTCACATGGTTAGTAATTGATAGGTCATCTGTAGGGCATATGCTGAAATGTTTGAAATGTCTTAGGTGAATATGCCCCTAAACAGCTGTAAGCACATTTGTTTCACCAGAGTTCCTTTAGTGTCTGAATCTTATGGATATTTTTCAAGTCTGTAGTGTAATTTTTTAAGTATTTTATGAAGTTCTTCCTAAACAGATACTAGGAAACAAGGGTTCAGCTCATCCTTCTTTCCTTGAGTGAATATTAAAATTATTCTGTCATGACCATAGCGCAATATTTGTTAAGACTTATGAAAAGATATTTCTAAAAAACAACTTTCCAGCTGGGTTCTTAACATTGTTCTTTCATTTTATGGAAGTGATAACCATTCTGGATGGAATACACTGAAATGTTTGAAAAGACTTGTATGAAGATACTCCTAAATAGCTACAAGCAATCTGGTTACACCACAGTGTTCTTTCATTTAATAAACTTTATATATATTCTCCTATAGCTGTAGTGAAATGTTTTATATCATATATGAAAATGTTCCTACAGCTACCTGCAAGCTGGGATCAGCACACTGACTTTTCATTGTAATAAGGTGATAGTTACTTTGTACGGCATACACTGAAATGTCAGAAAAGACTTATATGAGTGTATTTCTAAAGAGATAGAAGCAAGCTGGTTTCACAATAGTGATCTTTCATTGAATTAATGTAATAGATATTCTGTCGCACATGTTGTGAAATTTTCAATAAATCTTACACGAAAATGTTACTATAAGTCTACCTGAAAGCTGAGTTAAGTACGATGTTTTTTCATTTTCAGAAAGTATAGCTGTTCTCTATGGCTCATACTGAAATGCTAGAAAAGACTTACATGAAGATGTTCCTTAAAAGCTACAAGGAAGTTGGTTTCACCACAGCATTCTTTCAATGTGTGAATGTTATAGATATTCCATCATGCCCGTAGTGAAATGTTTGATAGGACTTATTTGAAGATTCCCCTAAACAGCTGCAAGCAAGGTGTTTTCACCACAGTGTTCATTCAGAAAACGAATGTTATACGTATTCTGTCATGCCTCAAGAGAACTATTTGATGTCTTAGGTGAGAGTGTTCCTGAACAGCTACAAGCAAGCTTTTTCAACATAGTGTGGCTTCCTTGAATGAATGTTATGGATATCATGTTGCGGCTGTAGAGAAACGTTTGATAAGACATAAATGAAATGCTCATAAAGAGCCACTGGTTTCCTCAGAACGTTCTTTCTGGATATGGAAGCGATAGCCATTCTGTAGGCATAATGAAGTGTTTGAAGAGCCTTATACGAAGACATTCCCAAGGCGCCAGAAGTAATCTGGCTTCACCACAGTGTTCTTTCAGTGAACGAGTGTTATAGATAGTCTGTCATGCCTGTAGTGAAATGTTTAATAAGTCTTATATGAAGAGGTTTCAAACAGCCGCCAGCAAGCCGGGTTTAGCACAGTGTCCTTTAACTGTAAGTAAGTGAGAGCCATTCTGTATGGCATATACTTAAATGTTAGAGAGGTCTTATATGAAGATGTTCCTAAATAGAATCCAACAAGATGTGTTCAGGACAGAATAATTTCATCATAAGATAGTGACAGCCATTTAGTATGGCATATACAGAAATGCTGAAAAGGACTTAAATGAAGATCTTCCTTAACAGTCAAACCAAGCCACTTTCACCATAGTCTTCTTTCATTGAATGGATGTAATAGATATTCTGTCATGCCTGTAGTTAAATGTTCAATAGGTCTTACATAAAAATGCTCCTAATAATCTACCTGAAAGCTATGAAACACAACCTTCTTTCCTTGTAAGAAGGGTATGGCCATGCTGTATGCCATATACTGAAATGCTTGAAAAGCTTTATATGAAGATGTTCCTCAACAGTTACAAGAAAACTGCTTTCATCCCTGTGTTCATTCAATGAGTGAATGTTTAGAGATTCTGTCATTCCTGCAAAGGAATGTTTAATAAGTCTTACATGAAGATGTTTCTAAACAGCTACAAGGAAATTTTTTTAAATATAGTGTTATTACATTGAATAAACATTAAAGATATCCTGTCATGACTGTAGGCAAATGTCTGATAAGACTTGAACAAAATATTGATAAACAATTACTTGCAAGCTGGGTTCATCACAGTATTCTTTTCTGGCTATGGAGATGATAGCCATTCTGTATGGCATAAAGTGATATGTTTGAAGAGCCTTTTATTTATATTCTTAAACAGCTAACAAGCAAGATGGTTTCTTCACAGTGTTCTTTCAGTGAATGAATGTTCTAGATATTGTCACATCTGTGGTGAAACATTTGATATATGATGTTCCTAAACAGCTACCTATAAACCGGATTCAGCATGTGTTCTTTCATTTTGTGAAAATGATAGTCGCTCTGTGTGGAATATACTTAAGTATTTGAAGCGTATTATGTGCAGATGTTCCTAAACAGTGAAAAGAAGATGGTGTTTGCATAATTTTCTTTCAGATAACAAATGTTATAGACATTGTCACATCTGTAGTCAAATGTTTGATATGATTTATGTGAAAATATCCCTAAACAGCTACCTGTTGGCTTGATTAAGCACAATGCTCTTTCCTTGTAAGAAAGTGATAGCTGTTCCATGTGGCATGTACTGAAATGTTTGAAATGTCATATGTGAAGATGTTCCTTAAGAGCTACTTGCTAGGTGTTTTCAAGACAATGTTCTTTCAGTGAATGAATGTTATAGATAGTCTATCACACCCGTAGTGAAATGCTGGATAAGTTTTATGAAGATGTCCCCAAGTAGCTACAAGCAAAATGGTTTCACAACAGTGTTCTTACAGACATTGAATGTTATAGATATTCTGTCATGCCTGTAGGGAAATGTTTGATAAGACTTGCATGAACACTTACATGAAGATGTTTCTCGACAGCCACAAGCAAGCTTTTTCAACACAGTATTTCATTGAATGAATGTAATAATTATCACATTGTGGCTGCAGAGAAACGTTTGATAAGACACACACAAAATGTTCATAAATAGCATGTGCCAGCTGGTTGCATCACAATGTTGTTTAATTTAATGGAAGTGATCATCATTCTGTATAGCATATGATGTGTTTGAATAGCCTTATGTAAAGATATTCCTAAAAACTTATGAGCAATCTGGTTTCACCAGAGTGTGTTCCTCAGTGAAGGAATCTTACAGAGATTCTGTCAGAGCAGTAGTGACATGTTTGGTGTTTTGTATGAAGAAACACTAAATGGCTTCCTGCAAGATGAGTTCAACACAGTGTTATTTCATTTTAAGAAAATGATAGTCATTCTGTTTGGCATAAACGGAAATATTAGAAAAGCCTTATATCAAGATGTTCCTAATTAGCTACCAGCAATCTGGCTTCACAATAGTGTTCTTTCATTGAATGGATGTAATAGATACTTTGTAGTGAAATGTATGATAAGTCTCTTATGAAAAGGTTCCTAAACAGCTGCCTGCAATCTGGCTTCAGCACATTATATCACTGTCTCAAAGTGATATTCATTCAGTATGTCTTATATGGAAACGCTTGAAATGGTGAACATGAAGAAGTTTCTAAATATATACAAGCAAGATTGTTTCTCCACAGTTTTCTTTCAGTGACTGAATGTTATGTATAGTCTGTCACGACTATTGTAAAATGTTTGATAAGTCTTATGTAAAAACGTTCCTAGATAGCTATCTGTGAGCTCTATTTAGCACAGTGTTCTTTCATTGTAGGAAAATGATACCCATTCATTATGGCATATACTGAAATGTGAGAAATGTCTTAAATACAAATGTTCCTAATAATAGCTTCAAGATGCTTTCACCACAGAGTTCTTTCAGTGAAACAATATTGCAGATATTCTGTGACACTTGTAGTGAAGTGTTAGTTAAAACTTACTTGCAAGCTGGATTCAGCACAGTGTTTCTTTCATTGTTGGAAACTCATATTCAATCAGAACAGCAAATATTGAAATGGTTATAATGACTAATATGAAGATGATCCTTAATGGCTGCAAGTAAGATGGTTTCACCACAGTTTTCTCTCAGTGAACAAATGCTATATATATTCTGTCCCACATGCAATGAAATGTTTGTTAAGTCTTATATGAACATGTTCCTAAACAGCTACCTGCAAACTGGGCTTAGAACAGTGTTCTCACATGGTTAGTAATTGATAGGTCATCTGTAGGGCATATGCTGAAATGTTTGAAATGTCTTAGGTGAATATGCCCCTAAACAGCTGTAAGCACATTTGTTTCACCAGAGTTCCTTTAGTGTCTGAATCTTATGGATATTTTTCAAGTCTGTAGTGTAATTTTTTAAGTATTTTATGAAGTTCTTCCTAAACAGATACTAGGAAACAAGGGTTCAGCTCATCCTTCTTTCCTTGAGTGAATATTAAAATTATTCTGTCATGACCATAGCGCAATATTTGTTAAGACTTATGAAAAGATATTTCTAAAAAACAACTTTCCAGCTGGGTTCTTAACATTGTTCTTTCATTTTATGGAAGTGATAACCATTCTGGATGGAATACACTGAAATGTTTGAAAAGACTTGTATGAAGATACTCCTAAATAGCTACAAGCAATCTGGTTACACCACAGTGTTCTTTCATTTAATAAACTTTATATATATTCTCCTATAGCTGTAGTGAAATGTTTTATATCATATATGAAAATGTTCCTACAGCTACCTGCAAGCTGGGATCAGCACACTGACTTTTCATTGTAATAAGGTGATAGTTACTTTGTACGGCATACACTGAAATGTCAGAAAAGACTTATATGAGTGTATTTCTAAAGAGATAGAAGCAAGCTGGTTTCACAATAGTGATCTTTCATTGAATTAATGTAATAGATATTCTGTCGCACATGTTGTGAAATTTTCAATAAATCTTACACGAAAATGTTACTATAAGTCTACCTGAAAGCTGAGTTAAGTACGATGTTTTTTCATTTTCAGAAAGTATAGCTGTTCTCTATGGCTCATACTGAAATGCTAGAAAAGACTTACATGAAGATGTTCCTTAAAAGCTACAAGGAAGTTGGTTTCACCACAGCATTCTTTCAATGTGTGAATGTTATAGATATTCCATCATGCCCGTAGTGAAATGTTTGATAGGACTTATTTGAAGATTCCCCTAAACAGCTGCAAGCAAGGTGTTTTCACCACAGTGTTCATTCAGAAAACGAATGTTATACGTATTCTGTCATGCCTCAAGAGAACTATTTGATGTCTTAGGTGAGAGTGTTCCTGAACAGCTACAAGCAAGCTTTTTCAACATAGTGTGGCTTCCTTGAATGAATGTTATGGATATCATGTTGCGGCTGTAGAGAAACGTTTGATAAGACATAAATGAAATGCTCATAAAGAGCCACTGGTTTCCTCAGAACGTTCTTTCTGGATATGGAAGCGATAGCCATTCTGTAGGCATAATGAAGTGTTTGAAGAGCCTTATACGAAGACATTCCCAAGGCGCCAGAAGTAATCTGGCTTCACCACAGTGTTCTTTCAGTGAACGAGTGTTATAGATAGTCTGTCATGCCTGTAGTGAAATGTTTAATAAGTCTTATATGAAGAGGTTTCAAACAGCCGCCAGCAAGCCGGGTTTAGCACAGTGTCCTTTAACTGTAAGTAAGTGAGAGCCATTCTGTATGGCATATACTTAAATGTTAGAGAGGTCTTATATGAAGATGTTCCTAAATAGAATCCAACAAGATGTGTTCAGGACAGAATAATTTCATCATAAGATAGTGACAGCCGTTTAGTATGGCATATACTGAAATGCTGAAAAGGACTGAAATGAAGATCTTCCTTAACAGTCAAACCAAGCCACTTTCACCATAGTGTTCTTTCATTGAATGGATGTAATAGATATTCTGTCATGCCTGTAGTTAAATGTTCAATAGGTCTTACATAAAAATACTCCTAATAATCTACCTGAAAGCTATTAAACACAACCTTCTTTCCTTGTAAGAAGGGTATGGCCATGCTGTATGCCATATACTGAAATGCTTGAAAAGCTTTATATGAAGATGTTCCTCAACAGTTACAAGAAAACTGCTTTCATCCCTGTGTTCATTCAATGAGTGAATGTTTAGAGATTCTGTCATTCCTGCAAAGGAATGTTTAATAAGTCTTACATGAAGATGTTTCTAAACAGCTACAAGGAAATTTTTTTAAATATAGTGTTATTACATTGAATAAACATTAAAGATATCCTGTCATGACTGTAGGCAAATGTCTGATAAGACTTGAACAAAATATTGATAAACAATTACTTGCAAGCTGGGTTCATCACAGTATTCTTTTCTGGCTATGGAGATGATAGCCATTCTGTATGGCATAAAGTGATATGTTTGAAGAGCCTTTTATTTATATTCTTAAACAGCTAACAAGCAAGATGGTTTCTTCACAGTGTTCTTTCAGTGAATGAATGTTCTAGATATTGTCACATCTGTGGTGAAACATTTGATATATGATGTTCCTAAACAGCTACCTATAAACCGGATTCAGCATGTGTTCTTTCATTTTGTGAAAATGATAGTCGCTCTGTGTGGAATATACTTAAGTATTTGAAGCGTATTATGTGCAGATGTTCCTAAACAGTGAAAAGAAGATGGTGTTTGCATAATTTTCTTTCAGATAACAAATGTTATAGACATTGTCACATCTGTAGTCAAATGTTTGATATGATTTATGTGAAAATATCCCTAAACAGCTACCTGTTGGCTTGATTAAGCACAATGCTCTTTCCTTGTAAGAAAGTGATAGCTGTTCCATGTGGCATGTACTGAAATGTTTGAAATGTCATATGTGAAGATGTTCCTTAAGAGCTACTTGCTAGGTGTTTTCAAGACAATGTTCTTTCAGTGAATGAATGTTATAGATAGTCTATCACACCCGTAGTGAAATGCTGGATAAGTTTTATGAAGATGTCCCCAAGTAGCTACAAGCAAAATGGTTTCACAACAGTGTTCTTACAGACATTGAATGTTATAGATATTCTGTCATGCCTGTAGGGAAATGTTTGATAAGACTTGCATGAACACTTACATGAAGATGTTTCTCGACAGCCACAAGCAAGCTTTTTCAACACAGTATTTCATTGAATGAATGTAATAATTATCACATTGTGGCTGCAGAGAAACGTTTGATAAGACACACACAAAATGTTCATAAATAGCATGTGCCAGCTGGTTGCATCACAATGTTGTTTAATTTAATGGAAGTGATCATCATTCTGTATAGCATATGATGTGTTTGAATAGCCTTATGTAAAGATATTCCTAAAAACTTATGAGCAATCTGGTTTCACCAGAGTGTGTTCCTCAGTGAAGGAATCTTACAGAGATTCTGTCAGAGCAGTAGTGACATGTTTGGTGTTTTGTATGAAGAAACCCTAAATGGCTTCCTGCAAGATGAGTTCAACACAGTGTTATTTCATTTTAAGAAAATGATAGTCATTCTGTTTGGCATAAACGGAAATATTAGAAAAGCCTTATATCAAGATGTTCCTAATTAGCTACCAGCAATCTGGCTTCACAATAGTGTTCTTTCATTGAATGGATGTAATAGATACTTTGTAGTGAAATGTATGATAAGTCTCTTATGAAAAGGTTCCTAAACAGCTGCCTGCAATCTGGCTTCAGCACATTATATCACTGTCTCAAAGTGATATTCATTCAGTATGTCTTATATGGAAATGCTTGAAATGGTGAACATGAAGAAGTTTCTAAATATATACAAGCAAGATTGTTTCTCCACAGTTTTCTTTCAGTGACTGAATGTTATGTGTAGTCTGTCACGACTATTGTAAAATGTTTGATAAGTCTTATGTAAAAACGTTCCTAGATAGCTATCTGTGAGCTCTATTTAGCACAGTGTTCTTTCATTGTAGGAAAATGATACCCATTCATTATGGCATATACTGAAATGTGAGAAATGTCTTAAATACAAATGTTCCTAATAATAGCTTCAAGATGCTTTCACCACAGAGTTCTTTCAGTGAAACAATATTGCAGATATTCTGTGACACTTGTAGTGAAGTGTTAGTTAAAACTTACTTGCAAGCTGGATTCAGCACAGTGTTTCTTTCATTGTTGGAAACTCATATTCAATCAGAACAGCAAATATTGAAATGGTTATAATGACTAATATGAAGATGATCCTTAATGGCTGCAAGTAAGATGGTTTCACCACAGTTTTCTCTCAGTGAACAAATGCTATATATATTCTGTCCCACATGCAATGAAATGTTTGTTAAGTCTTATATGAACATGTTCCTAAACAGCTACCTGCAAACTGGGCTTAGAACAGTGTTCTCACATGGTTAGTAATTGATAGGTCATCTGTAGGGCATATGCTGAAATGTTTGAAATGTCTTAGGTGAATATGCCCCTAAACAGCTGTAAGCACATTTGTTTCACCAGAGTTCCTTTAGTGTCTGAATCTTATGGATATTTTTCAAGTCTGTAGTGTAATTTTTTAAGTATTTTATGAAGTTCTTCCTAAACAGATACTAGGAAACAAGGGTTCAGCTCATCCTTCTTTCCTTGAGTGAATATTAAAATTATTCTGTCATGACCATAGCGCAATATTTGTTAAGACTTATGAAAAGATATTTCTAAAAAACAACTTTCCAGCTGGGTTCTTAACATTGTTCTTTCATTTTATGGAAGTGATAACCATTCTGGATGGAATACACTGAAATGTTTGAAAAGACTTGTATGAAGATACTCCTAAATAGCTACAAGCAATCTGGTTACACCACAGTGTTCTTTCATTTAATAAACTTTATATATATTCTCCTATAGCTGTAGTGAAATGTTTTATATCATATATGAAAATGTTCCTACAGCTACCTGCAAGCTGGGATCAGCACACTGACTTTTCATTGTAATAAGGTGATAGTTACTTTGTATGGCATACACTGAAATGTCAGAAAAGACTTATATGAGTGTATTTCTAAAGAGATACAAGCAAGCTGGTTTCACAATAGTGATCTTTCATTGAATTAATGTAATAGATATTCTGTCGCACATGTTGTGAAATTTTCAATAAATCTTACACGAAAATGTTACTATAAGTCTACCTGAAAGCTGAGTTAAGTACGATGTTTTTTCATTTTCAGAAAGTATAGCTGTTCTCTATGGCTCATACTGAAATGCTAGAAAAGACTTACATGAAGATGTTCCTTAAAAGCTACAAGGAAGTTGGTTTCACCACAGCATTCTTTCAATGTGTGAATGTTATAGATATTCCATCATGCCCGTAGTGAAATGTTTGATAGGACTTATTTGAAGATTCCCCTAAACAGCTGCAAGCAAGGTGTTTTCACCACAGTGTTCATTCAGAAAATGAATGTTATACGTATTCTGTCATGCCTCAAGAGAACTATTTGATGTCTTAGGTGAGAGTGTTCCTGAACAGCTACAAGCAAGCTTTTTCAACATAGTGTGGCTTCCTTGAATGAATGTTATGGATATCATGTTGCGGCTGTAGAGAAACGTTTGATAAGACATAAATGAAATGCTCATAAAGAGCCACTGGTTTCATCAGAACGTTCTTTCTGGATATGGAAGCGATAGCCATTCTGTAGGCATAATGAAGTGTTTGAAGAGCCTTATACGAAGACATTCCCAAGGCGCCAGAAGTAATCTGGCTTCACCACAGTGTTCTTTCAGTGAACGAGTGTTATAGCTAGTCTGTCATGCCTGTAGTGAAATGTTTAATAAGTCTTATATGAAGAGGTTTCAAACAGCCGCCAGCAAGCCGGGTTTAGCACAGTGTCCTTTAACTGTAAGTAAGTGAGAGCCATTCTGTATGGCATATACTTAAATGTTAGAGAGGTCTTATATGAAGATGTTCCTAAATAGAATCCAACAAGATGTGTTCAGGACAGAATAATTTCATCATAAGATAGTGACAGCCATTTAGTATGGCATATACAGAAATGCTGAAAAGGACTTAAATGAAGATCTTCCTTAACAGTCAAACCAAGCCACTTTCACCATAGTCTTCTTTCATTGAATGGATGTAATAGATATTCTGTCATGCCTGTAGTTAAATGTTCAATAGGTCTTACATAAAAATGCTCCTAATAATCTACCTGAAAGCTATGAAACACAACCTTCTTTCCTTGTAAGAAGGGTATGGCCATGCTGTATGCCATATACTGAAATGCTTGAAAAGCTTTATATGAAGATGTTCCTCAACAGTTACAAGAAAACTGCTTTCATCCCTGTGTTCATTCAATGAGTGAATGTTTAGAGATTCTGTCATTCCTGCAAAGGAATGTTTAATAAGTCTTACATGAAGATGTTTCTAAACAGCTACAAGGAAATTTTTTTAAATATAGTGTTATTACATTGAATAAACATTAAAGATATCCTGTCATGACTGTAGGCAAATGTCTGATAAGACTTGAACAAAATATTGATAAACAATTACTTGCAAGCTGGGTTCATCACAGTATTCTTTTCTGGCTATGGAGATGATAGCCATTCTGTATGGCATAAAGTGATATGTTTGAAGAGCCTTTTATTTATATTCTTAAACAGCTAACAAGCAAGATGGTTTCTTCACAGTGTTCTTTCAGTGAATGAATGTTCTAGATATTGTCACATCTGTGGTGAAACATTTGATATATGATGTTCCTAAACAGCTACCTATAAACCGGATTCAGCATGTGTTCTTTCATTTTGTGAAAATGATAGTCGCTCTGTGTGGAATATACTTAAGTATTTGAAGCGTATTATGTGAAGATGTTCCTAAACAGTGAAAAGAAGATGGTGTTTGCATAATTTTCTTTCAGATAACAAATGTTATAGACATTGTCACATCTGTAGTCAAATGTTTGATATGATTTATGTGAAAATATCCCTAAACAGCTACCTGTTGGCTTGATTAAGCACAATGCTCTTTCCTTGTAAGAAAGTGATAGCTGTTCCATGTGGCATGTACTGAAATGTTTGAAATGTCATATGTGAAGATGTTCCTTAAGAGCTACTTGCTAGGTGTTTTCAAGACAATGTTCTTTCAGTGAATGAATGTTATAGATAGTCTATCACACCCGTAGTGAAATGCTGGATAAGTTTTATGAAGATGTCCCCAAGTAGCTACAAGCAAAATGGTTTCACAACAGTGTTCTTACAGACATTGAATGTTATAGATATTCTGTCATGCCTGTAGGGAAATGTTTGATAAGACTTGCATGAACACTTACATGAAGATGTTTCTCGACAGCCACAAGCAAGCTTTTTCAACACAGTATTTCATTGAATGAATGTAATAATTATCACATTGTGGCTGCAGAGAAACGTTTGATAAGACACACACAAAATGTTCATAAATAGCATGTGCCAGCTGGTTGCATCACAATGTTGTTTAATTTAATGGAAGTGATCATCATTCTGTATAGCATATGATGTGTTTGAATAGCCTTATGTAAAGATATTCCTAAAAACTTATGAGCAATCTGGTTTCACCAGAGTGTGTTCCTCAGTGAAGGAATCTTACAGAGATTCTGTCAGAGCAGTAGTGACATGTTTGGTGTTTTGTATGAAGAAACCCTAAATGGCTTCCTGCAAGATGAGTTCAACACAGTGTTATTTCATTTTAAGAAAATGATAGTCATTCTGTTTGGCATAAACGGAAATATTAGAAAAGCCTTATATCAAGATGTTCCTAATTAGCTACCAGCAATCTGGCTTCACAATAGTGTTCTTTCATTGAATGGATGTAATAGATACTTTGTAGTGAAATGTATGATAAGTCTCTTATGAAAAGGTTCCTAAACAGCTGCCTGCAATCTGGCTTCAGCACATTATATCACTGTCTCAAAGTGATATTCATTCAGTATGTCTTATATGGAAATGCTTGAAATGGTGAACATGAAGAAGTTTCTAAATATATACAAGCAAGATTGTTTCTCCACAGTTTTCTTTCAGTGACTGAATGTTATGTGTAGTCTGTCACGACTATTGTAAAATGTTTGATAAGTCTTATGTAAAAACGTTCCTAGATAGCTATCTGTGAGCTCTATTTAGCACAGTGTTCTTTCATTGTAGGAAAATGATACCCATTCATTATGGCATATACTGAAATGTGAGAAATGTCTTAAATACAAATGTTCCTAATAATAGCTTCAAGATGCTTTCACCACAGAGTTCTTTCAGTGAAACAATATTGCAGATATTCTGTGACACTTGTAGTGAAGTGTTAGTTAAAACTTACTTGCAAGCTGGATTCAGCACAGTGTTTCTTTCATTGTTGGAAACTCATATTCAATCAGAACAGCAAATATTGAAATGGTTATAATGACTAATATGAAGATGATCCTTAATGGCTGCAAGTAAGATGGTTTCACCACAGTTTTCTCTCAGTGAACAAATGCTATATATATTCTGTCCCACATGCAATGAAATGTTTGTTAAGTCTTATATGAACATGTTCCTAAACAGCTACCTGCAAACTGGGCTTAGAACAGTGTTCTCACATGGTTAGTAATTGATAGGTCATCTGTAGGGCATATGCTGAAATGTTTGAAATGTCTTAGGTGAATATGCCCCTAAACAGCTGTAAGCACATTTGTTTCACCAGAGTTCCTTTAGTGTCTGAATCTTATGGATATTTTTCAAGTCTGTAGTGTAATTTTTTAAGTATTTTATGAAGTTCTTCCTAAACAGATACTAGGAAACAAGGGTTCAGCTCATCCTTCTTTCCTTGAGTGAATATTAAAATTATTCTGTCATGACCATAGCGCAATATTTGTTAAGACTTATGAAAAGATATTTCTAAAAAACAACTTTCCAGCTGGGTTCTTAACATTGTTCTTTCATTTTATGGAAGTGATAACCATTCTGGATGGAATACACTGAAATGTTTGAAAAGACTTGTATGAAGATACTCCTAAATAGCTACAAGCAATCTGGTTACACCACAGTGTTCTTTCATTTAATAAACTTTATATATATTCTCCTATAGCTGTAGTGAAATGTTTTATATCATATATGAAAATGTTCCTACAGCTACCTGCAAGCTGGGATCAGCACACTGACTTTTCATTGTAATAAGGTGATAGTTACTTTGTATGGCATACACTGAAATGTCAGAAAAGACTTATATGAGTGTATTTCTAAAGAGATACAAGCAAGCTGGTTTCACAATAGTGATCTTTCATTGAATTAATGTAATAGATATTCTGTCGCACATGTTGTGAAATTTTCAATAAATCTTACACGAAAATGTTACTATAAGTCTACCTGAAAGCTGAGTTAAGTACGATGTTTTTTCATTTTCAGAAAGTATAGCTGTTCTCTATGGCTCATACTGAAATGCTAGAAAAGACTTACATGAAGATGTTCCTTAAAAGCTACAAGGAAGTTGGTTTCACCACAGCATTCTTTCAATGTGTGAATGTTGTAGATATTCCATCATGCCCGTAGTGAAATGTTTGATAGGACTTATTTGAAGATTCCCCTAAACAGCTGCAAGCAAGGTGTTTTCACCACAGTGTTCATTCAGAAAACGAATGTTATACGTATTCTGTCATGCCTCAAGAGAACTATTTGATGTCTTAGGTGAGAGTGTTCCTGAACAGCTACAAGCAAGCTTTTTCAACATAGTGTGGCTTCCTTGAATGAATGTTATGGATATCATGTTGCGGCTGTAGAGAAACGTTTGATAAGACATAAATGAAATGCTCATAAAGAGCCACTGGTTTCCTCAGAACGTTCTTTCTGGATATGGAAGCGATAGCCATTCTGTAGGCATAATGAAGTGTTTGAAGAGCCTTATACGAAGACATTCCCAAGGCGCCAGAAGTAATCTGGCTTCACCACAGTGTTCTTTCAGTGAACGAGTGTTATAGCTAGTCTGTCATGCCTGTAGTGAAATGTTTAATAAGTCTTATATGAAGAGGTTTCAAACAGCCGCCAGCAAGCCGGGTTTAGCACAGTGTCCTTTAACTGTAAGTAAGTGAGAGCCATTCTGTATGGCATATACTTAAATGTTAGAGAGGTCTTATATGAAGATGTTCCTAAATAGAATCCAACAAGATGTGTTCAGGACAGAATAATTTCATCATAAGATAGTGACAGCCATTTAGTATGGCATATACAGAAATGCTGAAAAGGACTTAAATGAAGATCTTCCTTAACAGTCAAACCAAGCCACTTTCACCATAGTCTTCTTTCATTGAATGGATGTAATAGATATTCTGTCATGCCTGTAGTTAAATGTTCAATAGGTCTTACATAAAAATGCTCCTAATAATCTACCTGAAAGCTATGAAACACAACCTTCTTTCCTTGTAAGAAGGGTATGGCCATGCTGTATGCCATATACTGAAATGCTTGAAAAGCTTTATATGAAGATGTTCCTCAACAGTTACAAGAAAACTGCTTTCATCCCTGTGTTCATTCAATGAGTGAATGTTTAGAGATTCTGTCATTCCTGCAAAGGAATGTTTAATAAGTCTTACATGAAGATGTTTCTAAACAGCTACAAGGAAATTTTTTTAAATATAGTGTTATTACATTGAATAAACATTAAAGATATCCTGTCATGACTGTAGGCAAATGTCTGATAAGACTTGAACAAAATATTGATAAACAATTACTTGCAAGCTGGGTTCATCACAGTATTCTTTTCTGGCTATGGAGATGATAGCCATTCTGTATGGCATAAAGTGATATGTTTGAAGAGCCTTTTATTTATATTCTTAAACAGCTAACAAGCAAGATGGTTTCTTCACAGTGTTCTTTCAGTGAATGAATGTTCTAGATATTGTCACATCTGTGGTGAAACATTTGATATATGATGTTCCTAAACAGCTACCTATAAACCGGATTCAGCATGTGTTCTTTCATTTTGTGAAAATGATAGTCGCTCTGTGTGGAATATACTTAAGTATTTGAAGCGTATTATGTGCAGATGTTCCTAAACAGTGAAAAGAAGATGGTGTTTGCATAATTTTCTTTCAGATAACAAATGTTATAGACATTGTCACATCTGTAGTCAAATGTTTGATATGATTTATGTGAAAATATCCCTAAACAGCTACCTGTTGGCTTGATTAAGCACAATGCTCTTTCCTTGTAAGAAAGTGATAGCTGTTCCATGTGGCATGTACTGAAATGTTTGAAATGTCATATGTGAAGATGTTCCTTAAGAGCTACTTGCTAGGTGTTTTCAAGACAATGTTCTTTCAGTGAATGAATGTTATAGATAGTCTATCACACCCGTAGTGAAATGCTGGATAAGTTTTATGAAGATGTCCCCAAGTAGCTACAAGCAAAATGGTTTCACAACAGTGTTCTTACAGACATTGAATGTTATAGATATTCTGTCATGCCTGTAGGGAAATGTTTGATAAGACTTGCATGAACACTTACATGAAGATGTTTCTCGACAGCCACAAGCAAGCTTTTTCAACACAGTATTTCATTGAATGAATGTAATAATTATCACATTGTGGCTGCAGAGAAACGTTTGATAAGACACACACAAAATGTTCATAAATAGCATGTGCCAGCTGGTTGCATCACAATGTTGTTTAATTTAATGGAAGTGATAATCATTCTGTATAGCATATGATGTGTTTGAATAGCCTTATGTAAAGATATTCCTAAAAACTTATGAGCAATCTGGTTTCACCAGAGTGTGTTCCTCAGTGAAGGAATCTTACAGAGATTCTGTCAGAGCAGTAGTGACATGTTTGGTGTTTTGTATGAAGAAACCCTAAATGGCTTCCTGCAAGATGAGTTCAACACAGTGTTATTTCATTTTAAGAAAATGATAGTCATTCTGTTTGGCATAAACGGAAATATTAGAAAAGCCTTATATCAAGATGTTCCTAATTAGCTACCAGCAATCTGGCTTCACAATAGTGTTCTTTCATTGAATGGATGTAATAGATACTTTGTAGTGAAATGTATGATAAGTCTCTTATGAAAAGGTTCCTAAACAGCTGCCTGCAATCTGGCTTCAGCACATTATATCACTGTCTCAAAGTGATATTCATTCAGTATGTCTTATATGGAAATGCTTGAAATGGTGAACATGAAGAAGTTTCTAAATATATACAAGCAAGATTGTTTCTCCACAGTTTTCTTTCAGTGACTGAATGTTATGTGTAGTCTGTCACGACTATTGTAAAATGTTTGATAAGTCTTATGTAAAAACGTTCCTAGATAGCTATCTGTGAGCTCTATTTAGCACAGTGTTCTTTCATTGTAGGAAAATGATACCCATTCATTATGGCATATACTGAAATGTGAGAAATGTCTTAAATACAAATGTTCCTAATAATAGCTTCAAGATGCTTTCACCACAGAGTTCTTTCAGTGAAACAATATTGCAGATATTCTGTGACACTTGTAGTGAAGTGTTAGTTAAAACTTACTTGCAAGCTGGATTCAGCACAGTGTTTCTTTCATTGTTGGAAACTCATATTCAATCAGAACAGCAAATATTGAAATGGTTATAATGACTAATATGAAGATGATCCTTAATGGCTGCAAGTAAGATGGTTTCACCACAGTTTTCTCTCAGTGAACAAATGCTATATATATTCTGTCCCACATGCAATGAAATGTTTGTTAAGTCTTATATGAACATGTTCCTAAACAGCTACCTGCAAACTGGGCTTAGAACAGTGTTCTCACATGGTTAGTAATTGATAGGTCATCTGTAGGGCATATGCTGAAATGTTTGAAATGTCTTAGGTGAATATGCCCCTAAACAGCTGTAAGCACATTTGTTTCACCAGAGTTCCTTTAGTGTCTGAATCTTATGGATATTTTTCAAGTCTGTAGTGTAATTTTTTAAGTATTTTATGAAGTTCTTCCTAAACAGATACTGGGAAACAAGGGTTCAGCTCATCCTTCTTTCCTTGAGTGAATATTAAAATTATTCTGTCATGACCATAGCGCAATATTTGTTAAGACTTATGAAAAGATATTTCTAAAAAACAACTTTCCAGCTGGGTTCTTAACATTGTTCTTTCATTTTATGGAAGTGATAACCATTCTGGATGGAATACACTGAAATGTTTGAAAAGACTTGTATGAAGATACTCCTAAATAGCTACAAGCAATCTGGTTACACCACAGTGTTCTTTCATTTAATAAACTTTATATATATTCTCCTATAGCTGTAGTGAAATGTTTTATATCATATATGAAAATGTTCCTACAGCTACCTGCAAGCTGGGATCAGCACACTGACTTTTCATTGTAATAAGGTGATAGTTACTTTGTATGGCATACACTGAAATGTCAGAAAAGACTTATATGAGTGTATTTCTAAAGAGATACAAGCAAGCTGGTTTCACAATAGTGATCTTTCATTGAATTAATGTAATAGATATTCTGTCGCACATGTTGTGAAATTTTCAATAAATCTTACACGAAAATGTTACTATAAGTCTACCTGAAAGCTGAGTTAAGTACGATGTTTTTTCATTTTCAGAAAGTATAGCTGTTCTCTATGGCTCATACTGAAATGCTAGAAAAGACTTACATGAAGATGTTCCTTAAAAGCTACAAGGAAGTTGGTTTCACCACAGCATTCTTTCAATGTGTGAATGTTGTAGATATTCCATCATGCCCGTAGTGAAATGTTTGATAGGACTTATTTGAAGATTCCCCTAAACAGCTGCAAGCAAGGTGTTTTCACCACAGTGTTCATTCAGAAAACGAATGTTATACGTATTCTGTCATGCCTCAAGAGAACTATTTGATGTCTTAGGTGAGAGTGTTCCTGAACAGCTACAAGCAAGCTTTTTCAACATAGTGTGGCTTCCTTGAATGAATGTTATGGATATCATGTTGCGGCTGTAGAGAAACGTTTGATAAGACATAAATGAAATGCTCATAAAGAGCCACTGGTTTCCTCAGAACGTTCTTTCTGGATATGGAAGCGATAGCCATTCTGTAGGCATAATGAAGTGTTTGAAGAGCCTTATACGAAGACATTCCCAAGGCGCCAGAAGTAATCTGGCTTCACCACAGTGTTCTTTCAGTGAACGAGTGTTATAGATAGTCTGTCATGCCTGTAGTGAAATGTTTAATAAGTCTTATATGAAGAGGTTTCAAACAGCCGCCAGCAAGCCGGGTTTAGCACAGTGTCCTTTAACTGTAAGTAAGTGAGAGCCATTCTGTATGGCATATACTTAAATGTTAGAGAGGTCTTATATGAAGATGTTCCTAAATAGAATCCAACAAGATGTGTTCAGGACAGAATAATTTCATCATAAGATAGTGACAGCCATTTAGTATGGCATATACAGAAATGCTGAAAAGGACTTAAATGAAGATCTTCCTTAACAGTCAAACCAAGCCACTTTCACCATAGTGTTCTTTCATTGAATGGATGTAATAGATATTCTGTCATGCCTGTAGTTAAATGTTCAATAGGTCTTACATAAAAATGCTCCTAATAATCTACCTGAAAGCTATTAAACACAACCTTCTTTCCTTGTAAGAAGGGTATGGCCATGCTGTATGCCATATACTGAAATGCTTGAAAAGCTTTATATGAAGATGTTCCTCAACAGTTACAAGAAAACTGCTTTCATCCCTGTGTTCATTCAATGAGTGAATGTTTAGAGATTCTGTCATTCCTGCAAAGGAATGTTTAATAAGTCTTACATGAAGATGTTTCTAAACAGCTACAAGGAAATTTTTTTAAATATAGTGTTATTACATTGAATAAACATTAAAGATATCCTGTCATGACTGTAGGCAAATGTCTGATAAGACTTGAACAAAATATTGATAAACAATTACTTGCAAGCTGGGTTCATCACAGTATTCTTTTCTGGCTATGGAGATGATAGCCATTCTGTATGGCATAAAGTGATATGTTTGAAGAGCCTTTTATTTATATTCTTAAACAGCTAACAAGCAAGATGGTTTCTTCACAGTGTTCTTTCAGTGAATGAATGTTCTAGATATTGTCACATCTGTGGTGAAACATTTGATATATGATGTTCCTAAACAGCTACCTATAAACCGGATTCAGCATGTGTTCTTTCATTTTGTGAAAATGATAGTCGCTCTGTGTGGAATATACTTAAGTATTTGAAGCGTATTATGTGCAGATGTTCCTAAACAGTGAAAAGAAGATGGTGTTTGCATAATTTTCTTTCAGATAACAAATGTTATAGACATTGTCACATCTGTAGTCAAATGTTTGATATGATTTATGTGAAAATATCCCTAAACAGCTACCTGTTGGCTTGATTAAGCACAATGCTCTTTCCTTGTAAGAAAGTGATAGCTGTTCCATGTGGCATGTACTGAAATGTTTGAAATGTCATATGTGAAGATGTTCCTTAAGAGCTACTTGCTAGGTGTTTTCAAGACAATGTTCTTTCAGTGAATGAATGTTATAGATAGTCTATCACACCCGTAGTGAAATGCTGGATAAGTTTTATGAAGATGTCCCCAAGTAGCTACAAGCAAAATGGTTTCACAACAGTGTTCTTACAGACATTGAATGTTATAGATATTCTGTCATGCCTGTAGGGAAATGTTTGATAAGACTTGCATGAACACTTACATGAAGATGTTTCTCAACAGCCACAAGCAAGCTTTTTCAACACAGTATTTCATTGAATGAATGTAATAATTATCACATTGTGGCTGCAGAGAAACGTTTGATAAGACACACACAAAATGTTCATAAATAGCATGTGCCAGCTGGTTGCATCACAATGTTGTTTAATTTAATGGAAGTGATAATCATTCTGTATAGCATATGATGTGTTTGAATAGCCTTATGTAAAGATATTCCTAAAAACTTATGAGCAATCTGGTTTCACCAGAGTGTGTTCCTCAGTGAAGGAATCTTACAGAGATTCTGTCAGAGCAGTAGTGACATGTTTGGTGTTTTGTATGAAGAAACCCTAAATGGCTTCCTGCAAGATGAGTTCAACACAGTGTTATTTCATTTTAAGAAAATGATAGTCATTCTGTTTGGCATAAACGGAAATATTAGAAAAGCCTTATATCAAGATGTTCCTAATTAGCTACCAGCAATCTGGCTTCACAATAGTGTTCTTTCATTGAATGGATGTAATAGATACTTTGTAGTGAAATGTATGATAAGTCTCTTATGAAAAGGTTCCTAAACAGCTGCCTGCAATCTGGCTTCAGCACATTATATCACTGTCTCAAAGTGATATTCATTCAGTATGTCTTATATGGAAATGCTTGAAATGGTGAACATGAAGAAGTTTCTAAATATATACAAGCAAGATTGTTTCTCCACAGTTTTCTTTCAGTGACTGAATGTTATGTGTAGTCTGTCACGACTATTGTAAAATGTTTGATAAGTCTTATGTAAAAACGTTCCTAGATAGCTATCTGTGAGCTCTATTTAGCACAGTGTTCTTTCATTGTAGGAAAATGATACCCATTCATTATGGCATATACTGAAATGTGAGAAATGTCTTAAATACAAATGTTCCTAATAATAGCTTCAAGATGCTTTCACCACAGAGTTCTTTCAGTGAAACAATATTGCAGATATTCTGTGACACTTGTAGTGAAGTGTTAGTTAAAACTTACTTGCAAGCTGGATTCAGCACAGTGTTTCTTTCATTGTTGGAAACTCATATTCAATCAGAACAGCAAATATTGAAATGGTTATAATGACTAATATGAAGATGATCCTTAATGGCTGCAAGTAAGATGGTTTCACCACAGTTTTCTCTCAGTGAACAAATGCTATATATATTCTGTCCCACATGCAATGAAATGTTTGTTAAGTCTTATATGAACATGTTCCTAAACAGCTACCTGCAAACTGGGCTTAGAACAGTGTTCTCACATGGTTAGTAATTGATAGGTCATCTGTAGGGCATATGCTGAAATGTTTGAAATGTCTTAGGTGAATATGCCCCTAAACAGCTGTAAGCACATTTGTTTCACCAGAGTTCCTTTAGTGTCTGAATCTTATGGATATTTTTCAAGTCTGTAGTGTAATTTTTTAAGTATTTTATGAAGTTCTTCCTAAACAGATACTGGGAAACAAGGGTTCAGCTCATCCTTCTTTCCTTGAGTGAATATTAAAATTATTCTGTCATGACCATAGCGCAATATTTGTTAAGACTTATGAAAAGATATTTCTAAAAAACAACTTTCCAGCTGGGTTCTTAACATTGTTCTTTCATTTTATGGAAGTGATAACCATTCTGGATGGAATACACTGAAATGTTTGAAAAGACTTGTATGAAGATACTCCTAAATAGCTACAAGCAATCTGGTTACACCACAGTGTTCTTTCATTTAATAAACTTTATATATATTCTCCTATAGCTGTAGTGAAATGTTTTATATCATATATGAAAATGTTCCTACAGCTACCTGCAAGCTGGGATCAGCACACTGACTTTTCATTGTAATAAGGTGATAGTTACTTTGTATGGCATACACTGAAATGTCAGAAAAGACTTATATGAGTGTATTTCTAAAGAGATACAAGCAAGCTGGTTTCACAATAGTGATCTTTCATTGAATTAATGTAATAGATATTCTGTCGCACATGTTGTGAAATTTTCAATAAATCTTACACGAAAATGTTACTATAAGTCTACCTGAAAGCTGAGTTAAGTACGATGTTTTTTCATTTTCAGAAAGTATAGCTGTTCTCTATGGCTCATACTGAAATGCTAGAAAAGACTTACATGAAGATGTTCCTTAAAAGCTACAAGGAAGTTGGTTTCACCACAGCATTCTTTCAATGTGTGAATGTTGTAGATATTCCATCATGCCCGTAGTGAAATGTTTGATAGGACTTATTTGAAGATTCCCCTAAACAGCTGCAAGCAAGGTGTTTTCACCACAGTGTTCATTCAGAAAACGAATGTTATACGTATTCTGTCATGCCTCAAGAGAACTATTTGATGTCTTAGGTGAGAGTGTTCCTGAACAGCTACAAGCAAGCTTTTTCAACATAGTGTGGCTTCCTTGAATGAATGTTATGGATATCATGTTGCGGCTGTAGAGAAACGTTTGATAAGACATAAATGAAATGCTCATAAAGAGCCACTGGTTTCCTCAGAACGTTCTTTCTGGATATGGAAGCGATAGCCATTCTGTAGGCATAATGAAGTGTTTGAAGAGCCTTATACGAAGACATTCCCAAGGCGCCAGAAGTAATCTGGCTTCACCACAGTGTTCTTTCAGTGAACGAGTGTTATAGATAGTCTGTCATGCCTGTAGTGAAATGTTTAATAAGTCTTATATGAAGAGGTTTCAAACAGCCGCCAGCAAGCCGGGTTTAGCACAGTGTCCTTTAACTGTAAGTAAGTGAGAGCCATTCTGTATGGCATATACTTAAATGTTAGAGAGGTCTTATATGAAGATGTTCCTAAATAGAATCCAACAAGATGTGTTCAGGACAGAATAATTTCATCATAAGATAGTGACAGCCATTTAGTATGGCATATACAGAAATGCTGAAAAGGACTTAAATGAAGATCTTCCTTAACAGTCAAACCAAGCCACTTTCACCATAGTGTTCTTTCATTGAATGGATGTAATAGATATTCTGTCATGCCTGTAGTTAAATGTTCAATAGGTCTTACATAAAAATGCTCCTAATAATCTACCTGAAAGCTATGAAACACAACCTTCTTTCCTTGTAAGAAGGGTATGGCCATGCTGTATGCCATATACTGAAATGCTTGAAAAGCTTTATATGAAGATGTTCCTCAACAGTTACAAGAAAACTGCTTTCATCCCTGTGTTCATTCAATGAGTGAATGTTTAGAGATTCTGTCATTCCTGCAAAGGAATGTTTAATAAGTCTTACATGAAGATGTTTCTAAACAGCTACAAGGAAATTTTTTTAAATATAGTGTTATTACATTGAATAAACATTAAAGATATCCTGTCATGACTGTAGGCAAATGTCTGATAAGACTTGAACAAAATATTGATAAACAATTACTTGCAAGCTGGGTTCATCACAGTATTCTTTTCTGGCTATGGAGATGATAGCCATTCTGTATGGCATAAAGTGATATGTTTGAAGAGCCTTTTATTTATATTCTTAAACAGCTAACAAGCAAGATGGTTTCTTCACAGTGTTCTTTCAGTGAATGAATGTTCTAGATATTGTCACATCTGTGGTGAAACATTTGATATATGATGTTCCTAAACAGCTACCTATAAACCGGATTCAGCATGTGTTCTTTCATTTTGTGAAAATGATAGTCGCTCTGTGTGGAATATACTTAAGTATTTGAAGCGTATTATGTGCAGATGTTCCTAAACAGTGAAAAGAAGATGGTGTTTGCATAATTTTCTTTCAGATAACAAATGTTATAGACATTGTCACATCTGTAGTCAAATGTTTGATATGATTTATGTGAAAATATCCCTAAACAGCTACCTGTTGGCTTGATTAAGCACAATGCTCTTTCCTTGTAAGAAAGTGATAGCTGTTCCATGTGGCATGTACTGAAATGTTTGAAATGTCATATGTGAAGATGTTCCTTAAGAGCTACTTGCTAGGTGTTTTCAAGACAATGTTCTTTCAGTGAATGAATGTTATAGATAGTCTATCACACCCGTAGTGAAATGCTGGATAAGTTTTATGAAGATGTCCCCAAGTAGCTACAAGCAAAATGGTTTCACAACAGTGTTCTTACAGACATTGAATGTTATAGATATTCTGTCATGCCTGTAGGGAAATGTTTGATAAGACTTGCATGAACACTTACATGAAGATGTTTCTCAACAGCCACAAGCAAGCTTTTTCAACACAGTATTTCATTCAATGAATGTAATAATTATCACATTGTGGCTGCAGAGAAACGTTTGATAAGACACACACAAAATGTTCATAAATAGCATGTGCCAGCTGGTTGCATCACAATGTTGTTTAATTTAATGGAAGTGATCATCATTCTGTATAGCATATGATGTGTTTGAATAGCCTTATGTAAAGATATTCCTAAAAACTTATGAGCAATCTGGTTTCACCAGAGTGTGTTCCTCAGTGAAGGAATCTTACAGAGATTCTGTCAGAGCAGTAGTGACATGTTTGGTGTTTTGTATGAAGAAACCCTAAATGGCTTCCTGCAAGATGAGTTCAACACAGTGTTATTTCATTTTAAGAAAATGATAGTCATTCTGTTTGGCATAAACGGAAATATTAGAAAAGCCTTATATCAAGATGTTCCTAATTAGCTACCAGCAATCTGGCTTCACAATAGTGTTCTTTCATTGAATGGATGTAATAGATACTTTGTAGTGAAATGTATGATAAGTCTCTTATGAAAAGGTTCCTAAACAGCTGCCTGCAATCTGGCTTCAGCACATTATATCACTGTCTCAAAGTGATATTCATTCAGTATGTCTTATATGGAAATGCTTGAAATGGTGAACATGAAGAAGTTTCTAAATATATACAAGCAAGATTGTTTCTCCACAGTTTTCTTTCAGTGACTGAATGTTATGTGTAGTCTGTCACGACTATTGTAAAATGTTTGATAAGTCTTATGTAAAAACGTTCCTAGATAGCTATCTGTGAGCTCTATTTAGCACAGTGTTCTTTCATTGTAGGAAAATGATACCCATTCATTATGGCATATACTGAAATGTGAGAAATGTCTTAAATACAAATGTTCCTAATAATAGCTTCAAGATGCTTTCACCACAGAGTTCTTTCAGTGAAACAATATTGCAGATATTCTGTGACACTTGTAGTGAAGTGTTAGTTAAAACTTACTTGCAAGCTGGATTCAGCACAGTGTTTCTTTCATTGTTGGAAACTCATATTCAATCAGAACAGCAAATATTGAAATGGTTATAATGACTAATATGAAGATGATCCTTAATGGCTGCAAGTAAGATGGTTTCACCACAGTTTTCTCTCAGTGAACAAATGCTATATATATTCTGTCCCACATGCAATGAAATGTTTGTTAAGTCTTATATGAACATGTTCCTAAACAGCTACCTGCAAACTGGGCTTAGAACAGTGTTCTCACATGGTTAGTAATTGATAGGTCATCTGTAGGGCATATGCTGAAATGTTTGAAATGTCTTAGGGGAATATGCCCCTAAACAGCTGTAAGCACATTTGTTTCACCAGAGTTCCTTTAGTGTCTGAATCTTATGGATATTTTTCAAGTCTGTAGTGTAATTTTTTAAGTATTTTATGAAGTTCTTCCTAAACAGATACTGGGAAACAAGGGTTCAGCTCATCCTTCTTTCCTTGAGTGAATATTAAAATTATTCTGTCATGACCATAGCGCAATATTTGTTAAGACTTATGAAAAGATATTTCTAAAAAACAACTTTCCAGCTGGGTTCTTAACATTGTTCTTTCATTTTATGGAAGTGATAACCATTCTGGATGGAATACACTGAAATGTTTGAAAAGACTTGCATGAAGATACTCCTAAATAGCTACAAGCAATCTGGTTACACCACAGTGTTCTTTCATTTAATAAACTTTATATATATTCTCCTATAGCTGTAGTGAAATGTTTTATATCATATATGAAAATGTTCCTACAGCTACCTGCAAGCTGGGATCAGCACACTGACTTTTCATTGTAATAAGGTGATAGTTACTTTGTATGGCATACACTGAAATGTCAGAAAAGACTTATATGAGTGTATTTCTAAAGAGATACAAGCAAGCTGGTTTCACAATAGTGATCTTTCATTGAATTAATGTAATAGATATTCTGTCGCACATGTTGTGAAATTTTCAATAAATCTTACACGAAAATGTTACTATAAGTCTACCTGAAAGCTGAGTTAAGTACGATGTTTTTTCATTTTCAGAAAGTATAGCTGTTCTCTATGGCTCATACTGAAATGCTAGAAAAGACTTACATGAAGATGTTCCTTAAAAGCTACAAGGAAGTTGGTTTCACCACAGCATTCTTTCAATGTGTGAATGTTATAGATATTCCATCATGCCCGTAGTGAAATGTTTGATAGGACTTATTTGAAGATTCCCCTAAACAGCTGCAAGCAAGGTGTTTTCACCACAGTGTTCATTCAGAAAACGAATGTTATACGTATTCTGTCATGCCTCAAGAGAACTATTTGATGTCTTAGGTGAGAGTGTTCCTGAACAGCTACAAGCAAGCTTTTTCAACATAGTGTGGCTTCCTTGAATGAATGTTATGGATATCATGTTGCGGCTGTAGAGAAACGTTTGATAAGACATAAATGAAATGCTCATAAAGAGCCACTGGTTTCATCAGAACGTTCTTTCTGGATATGGAAGCGATAGCCATTCTGTAGGCATAATGAAGTGTTTGAAGAGCCTTATACGAAGACATTCCCAAGGCGCCAGAAGTAATCTGGCTTCACCACAGTGTTCTTTCAGTGAACGAGTGTTATAGATAGTCTGTCATGCCTGTAGTGAAATGTTTAATAAGTCTTATATGAAGAGGTTTCAAACAGCCGCCAGCAAGCCGGGTTTAGCACAGTGTCCTTTAACTGTAAGTAAGTGAGAGCCATTCTGTATGGCATATACTTAAATGTTAGAGAGGTCTTATATGAAGATGTTCCTAAATAGAATCCAACAAGATGTGTTCAGGACAGAATAATTTCATCATAAGATAGTGACAGCCATTTAGTATGGCATATACAGAAATGCTGAAAAGGACTTAAATGAAGATCTTCCTTAACAGTCAAACCAAGCCACTTTCACCATAGTGTTCTTTCATTGAATGGATGTAATAGATATTCTGTCATGCCTGTAGTTAAATGTTCAATAGGTCTTACATAAAAATGCTCCTAATAATCTACCTGAAAGCTATGAAACACAACCTTCTTTCCTTGTAAGAAGGGTATGGCCATGCTGTATGCCATATACTGAAATGCTTGAAAAGCTTTATATGAAGATGTTCCTCAACAGTTACAAGAAAACTGCTTTCATCCCTGTGTTCATTCAATGAGTGAATGTTTAGAGATTCTGTCATTCCTGCAAAGGAATGTTTAATAAGTCTTACATGAAGATGTTTCTAAACAGCTACAAGGAAATTTTTTTAAATATAGTGTTATTACATTGAATAAACATTAAAGATATCCTGTCATGACTGTAGGCAAATGTCTGATAAGACTTGAACAAAATATTGATAAACAATTACTTGCAAGCTGGGTTCATCACAGTATTCTTTTCTGGCTATGGAGATGATAGCCATTCTGTATGGCATAAAGTGATATGTTTGAAGAGCCTTTTATTTATATTCTTAAACAGCTAACAAGCAAGATGGTTTCTTCACAGTGTTCTTTCAGTGAATGAATGTTCTAGATATTGTCACATCTGTGGTGAAACATTTGATATATGATGTTCCTAAACAGCTACCTATAAACCGGATTCAGCATGTGTTCTTTCATTTTGTGAAAATGATAGTCGCTCTGTGTGGAATATACTTAAGTATTTGAAGCGTATTATGTGCAGATGTTCCTAAACAGTGAAAAGAAGATGGTGTTTGCATAATTTTCTTTCAGATAACAAATGTTATAGACATTGTCACATCTGTAGTCAAATGTTTGATATGATTTATGTGAAAATATCCCTAAACAGCTACCTGTTGGCTTGATTAAGCACAATGCTCTTTCCTTGTAAGAAAGTGATAGCTGTTCCATGTGGCATGTACTGAAATGTTTGAAATGTCATATGTGAAGATGTTCCTTAAGAGCTACTTGCTAGGTGTTTTCAAGACAATGTTCTTTCAGTGAATGAATGTTATAGATAGTCTATCACACCCGTAGTGAAATGCTGGATAAGTTTTATGAAGATGTCCCCAAGTAGCTACAAGCAAAATGGTTTCACAACAGTGTTCTTACAGACATTGAATGTTATAGATATTCTGTCATGCCTGTAGGGAAATGTTTGATAAGACTTGCATGAACACTTACATGAAGATGTTTCTCAACAGCCACAAGCAAGCTTTTTCAACACAGTATTTCATTCAATGAATGTAATAATTATCACATTGTGGCTGCAGAGAAACGTTTGATAAGACACACACAAAATGTTCATAAATAGCATGTGCCAGCTGGTTGCATCACAATGTTGTTTAATTTAATGGAAGTGATCATCATTCTGTATAGCATATGATGTGTTTGAATAGCCTTATGTAAAGATATTCCTAAAAACTTATGAGCAATCTGGTTTCACCAGAGTGTGTTCCTCAGTGAAGGAATCTTACAGAGATTCTGTCAGAGCAGTAGTGACATGTTTGGTGTTTTGTATGAAGAAACCCTAAATGGCTTCCTGCAAGATGAGTTCAACACAGTGTTATTTCATTTTAAGAAAATGATAGTCATTCTGTTTGGCATAAACGGAAATATTAGAAAAGCCTTATATCAAGATGTTCCTAATTAGCTACCAGCAATCTGGCTTCACAATAGTGTTCTTTCATTGAATGGATGTAATAGATACTTTGTAGTGAAATGTATGATAAGTCTCTTATGAAAAGGTTCCTAAACAGCTGCCTGCAATCTGGCTTCAGCACATTATATCACTGTCTCAAAGTGATATTCATTCAGTATGTCTTATATGGAAATGCTTGAAATGGTGAACATGAAGAAGTTTCTAAATATATACAAGCAAGATTGTTTCTCCACAGTTTTCTTTCAGTGACTGAATGTTATGTATAGTCTGTCACGACTATTGTAAAATGTTTGATAAGTCTTATGTAAAAACGTTCCTAGATAGCTATCTGTGAGCTCTATTTAGCACAGTGTTCTTTCATTGTAGGAAAATGATACCCATTCATTATGGCATATACTGAAATGTGAGAAATGTCTTAAATACAAACGTTCCTAATAATAGCTTCAAGATGCTTTCACCACAGAGTTCTTTCAGTGAAACAATATTGCAGATATTCTGTGACACTTGTAGTGAAGTGTTAGTTAAAACTTACTTGCAAGCTGGATTCAGCACAGTGTTTCTTTCATTGTTGGAAACTCATATTCAATCAGAACAGCAAATATTGAAATGGTTATAATGACTAATATGAAGATGATCCTTAATGGCTGCAAGTAAGATGGTTTCACCACAGTTTTCTCTCAGTGAACAAATGCTATATATATTCTGTCCCACATGCAATGAAATGTTTGTTAAGTCTTATATGAACATGTTCCTAAACAGCTACCTGCAAACTGGGCTTAGAACAGTGTTCTCACATGGTTAGTAATTGATAGGTCATCTGTAGGGCATATGCTGAAATGTTTGAAATGTCTTAGGGGAATATGCCCCTAAACAGCTGTAAGCACATTTGTTTCACCAGAGTTCCTTTAGTGTCTGAATCTTATGGATATTTTTCAAGTCTGTAGTGTAATTTTTTAAGTATTTTATGAAGTTCTTCCTAAACAGATACTGGGAAACAAGGGTTCAGCTCATCCTTCTTTCCTTGAGTGAATATTAAAATTATTCTGTCATGACCATAGCGCAATATTTGTTAAGACTTATGAAAAGATATTTCTAAAAAACAACTTTCCAGCTGGGTTCTTAACATTGTTCTTTCATTTTATGGAAGTGATAACCATTCTGGATGGAATACACTGAAATGTTTGAAAAGACTTGCATGAAGATACTCCTAAATAGCTACAAGCAATCTGGTTACACCACAGTGTTCTTTCATTTAATAAACTTTATATATATTCTCCTATAGCTGTAGTGAAATGTTTTATATCATATATGAAAATGTTCCTACAGCTACCTGCAAGCTGGGATCAGCACACTGACTTTTCATTGTAATAAGGTGATAGTTACTTTGTATGGCATACACTGAAATGTCAGAAAAGACTTATATGAGTGTATTTCTAAAGAGATACAAGCAAGCTGGTTTCACAATAGTGATCTTTCATTGAATTAATGTAATAGATATTCTGTCGCACATGTTGTGAAATTTTCAATAAATCTTACACGAAAATGTTACTATAAGTCTACCTGAAAGCTGAGTTAAGTACGATGTTTTTTCATTTTCAGAAAGTATAGCTGTTCTCTATGGCTCATACTGAAATGCTAGAAAAGACTTACATGAAGATGTTCCTTAAAAGCTACAAGGAAGTTGGTTTCACCACAGCATTCTTTCAATGTGTGAATGTTATAGATATTCCATCATGCCCGTAGTGAAATGTTTGATAGGACTTATTTGAAGATTCCCCTAAACAGCTGCAAGCAAGGTGTTTTCACCACAGTGTTCATTCAGAAAATGAATGTTATACGTATTCTGTCATGCCTCAAGAGAACTATTTGATGTCTTAGGTGAGAGTGTTCCTGAACAGCTACAAGCAAGCTTTTTCAACATAGTGTGGCTTCCTTGAATGAATGTTATGGATATCATGTTGCGGCTGTAGAGAAACGTTTGATAAGACATAAATGAAATGCTCATAAAGAGCCACTGGTTTCCTCAGAACGTTCTTTCTGGATATGGAAGCGATAGCCATTCTGTAGGCATAATGAAGTGTTTGAAGAGCCTTATACGAAGACATTCCCAAGGCGCCAGAAGTAATCTGGCTTCACCACAGTGTTCTTTCAGTGAACGAGTGTTATAGATAGTCTGTCATGCCTGTAGTGAAATGTTTAATAAGTCTTATATGAAGAGGTTTCAAACAGCCGCCAGCAAGCCGGGTTTAGCACAGTGTCCTTTAACTGTAAGTAAGTGAGAGCCATTCTGTATGGCATATACTTAAATGTTAGAGAGGTCTTATATGAAGATGTTCCTAAATAGAATCCAACAAGATGTGTTCAGGACAGAATAATTTCATCATAAGATAGTGACAGCCATTTAGTATGGCATATACAGAAATGCTGAAAAGGACTTAAATGAAGATCTTCCTTAACAGTCAAACCAAGCCACTTTCACCATAGTGTTCTTTCATTGAATGGATGTAATAGATATTCTGTCATGCCTGTAGTTAAATGTTCAATAGGTCTTACATAAAAATGCTCCTAATAATCTACCTGAAAGCTATGAAACACAACCTTCTTTCCTTGTAAGAAGGGTATGGCCATGCTGTATGCCATATACTGAAATGCTTGAAAAGCTTTATATGAAGATGTTCCTCAACAGTTACAAGAAAACTGCTTTCATCCCTGTGTTCATTCAATGAGTGAATGTTTAGAGATTCTGTCATTCCTGCAAAGGAATGTTTAATAAGTCTTACATGAAGATGTTTCTAAACAGCTACAAGGAAATTTTTTTAAATATAGTGTTATTACATTGAATAAACATTAAAGATATCCTGTCATGACTGTAGGCAAATGTCTGATAAGACTTGAACAAAATATTGATAAACAATTACTTGCAAGCTGGGTTCATCACAGTATTCTTTTCTGGCTATGGAGATGATAGCCATTCTGTATGGCATAAAGTGATATGTTTGAAGAGCCTTTTATTTATATTCTTAAACAGCTAACAAGCAAGATGGTTTCTTCACAGTGTTCTTTCAGTGAATGAATGTTCTAGATATTGTCACATCTGTGGTGAAACATTTGATATATGATGTTCCTAAACAGCTACCTATAAACCGGATTCAGCATGTGTTCTTTCATTTTGTGAAAATGATAGTCGCTCTGTGTGGAATATACTTAAGTATTTGAAGCGTATTATGTGCAGATGTTCCTAAACAGTGAAAAGAAGATGGTGTTTGCATAATTTTCTTTCAGATAACAAATGTTATAGACATTGTCACATCTGTAGTCAAATGTTTGATATGATTTATGTGAAAATATCCCTAAACAGCTACCTGTTGGCTTGATTAAGCACAATGCTCTTTCCTTGTAAGAAAGTGATAGCTGTTCCATGTGGCATGTACTGAAATGTTTGAAATGTCATATGTGAAGATGTTCCTTAAGAGCTACTTGCTAGGTGTTTTCAAGACAATGTTCTTTCAGTGAATGAATGTTATAGATAGTCTATCACACCCGTAGTGAAATGCTGGATAAGTTTTATGAAGATGTCCCCAAGTAGCTACAAGCAAAATGGTTTCACAACAGTGTTCTTACAGACATTGAATGTTATAGATATTCTGTCATGCCTGTAGGGAAATGTTTGATAAGACTTGCATGAACACTTACATGAAGATGTTTCTCGACAGCCACAAGCAAGCTTTTTCAACACAGTATTTCATTGAATGAATGTAATAATTATCACATTGTGGCTGCAGAGAAACGTTTGATAAGACACACACAAAATGTTCATAAATAGCATGTGCCAGCTGGTTGCATCACAATGTTGTTTAATTTAATGGAAGTGATAATCATTCTGTATAGCATATGATGTGTTTGAATAGCCTTATGTAAAGATATTCCTAAAAACTTATGAGCAATCTGGTTTCACCAGAGTGTGTTCCTCAGTGAAGGAATCTTACAGAGATTCTGTCAGAGCAGTAGTGACATGTTTGGTGTTTTGTATGAAGAAACCCTAAATGGCTTCCTGCAAGATGAGTTCAACACAGTGTTATTTCATTTTAAGAAAATGATAGTCATTCTGTTTGGCATAAACGGAAATATTAGAAAAGCCTTATATCAAGATGTTCCTAATTAGCTACCAGCAATCTGGCTTCACAATAGTGTTCTTTCATTGAATGGATGTAATAGATACTTTGTAGTGAAATGTATGATAAGTCTCTTAGGAAAAGGTTCCTAAACAGCTGCCTGCAATCTGGCTTCAGCACATTATATCACTGTCTCAAAGTGATATTCATTCAGTATGTCTTATATGGAAATGCTTGAAATGGTGAACATGAAGAAGTTTCTAAATATATACAAGCAAGATTGTTTCTCCACAGTTTTCTTTCAGTGACTGAATGTTATGTATAGTCTGTCACGACTATTGTAAAATGTTTGATAAGTCTTATGTAAAAACGTTCCTAGATAGCTATCTGTGAGCTCTATTTAGCACAGTGTTCTTTCATTGTAGGAAAATGATACCCATTCATTATGGCATATACTGAAATGTGAGAAATGTCTTAAATACAAACGTTCCTAATAATAGCTTCAAGATGCTTTCACCACAGAGTTCTTTCAGTGAAACAATATTGCAGATATTCTGTGACACTTGTAGTGAAGTGTTAGTTAAAACTTACTTGCAAGCTGGATTCAGCACAGTGTTTCTTTCATTGTTGGAAACTCATATTCAATCAGAACAGCAAATATTGAAATGGTTATAATGACTAATATGAAGATGATCCTTAATGGCTGCAAGTAAGATGGTTTCACCACAGTTTTCTCTCAGTGAACAAATGCTATATATATTCTGTCCCACATGCAATGAAATGTTTGTTAAGTCTTATATGAACATGTTCCTAAACAGCTACCTGCAAACTGGGCTTAGAACAGTGTTCTCACATGGTTAGTAATTGATAGGTCATCTGTAGGGCATATGCTGAAATGTTTGAAATGTCTTAGGTGAATATGCCCCTAAACAGCTGTAAGCACATTTGTTTCACCAGAGTTCCTTTAGTGTCTGAATCTTATGGATATTTTTCAAGTCTGTCGTGTAATTTTTTAAGTATTTTATGAAGTTCTTCCTAAACAGATACTAGGAAACAAGGGTTCAGCTCATCCTTCTTTCCTTGAGTGAATATTAAAATTATTCTGTCATGACCATAGCGCAATATTTGCTAAGACTTATGAAAAGATATTTCTAAAAAACAACTTTCCAGCTGGGTTCTTAACATTGTTCTTTCATTTTATGGAAGTGATAACCATTCTGGATGGAATACACTGAAATGTTTGAAAAGACTTGTATGAAGATACTCCTAAATAGCTACAAGCAATCTGGTTACACCACAGTGTTCTTTCATTTAATAAACTTTATATATATTCTCCTATAGCTGTAGTGAAATGTTTTATATCATATATGAAAATGTTCCTACAGCTACCTGCAAGCTGGGATCAGCACACTGACTTTTCATTGTAATAAGGTGATAGTTACTTTGTATGGCATACACTGAAATGTCAGAAAAGACTTATATGAGTGTATTTCTAAAGAGATACAAGCAAGCTGGTTTCACAATAGTGATCTTTCATTGAATTAATGTAATAGATATTCTGTCGCACATGTTGTGAAATTTTCAATAAATCTTACACGAAAATGTTACTATAAGTCTACCTGAAAGCTGAGTTAAGTACGATGTTTTTTCATTTTCAGAAAGTATAGCTGTTCTCTATGGCTCATACTGAAATGCTAGAAAAGACTTACATGAAGATGTTCCTTAAAAGCTACAAGGAAGTTGGTTTCACCACAGCATTCTTTCAATGTGTGAATGTTGTAGATATTCCATCATGCCCGTAGTGAAATGTTTGATAGGACTTATTTGAAGATTCCCCTAAACAGCTGCAAGCAAGGTGTTTTCACCACAGTGTTCATTCAGAAAACGAATGTTATACGTATTCTGTCATGCCTCAAGAGAACTATTTGATGTCTTAGGTGAGAGTGTTCCTGAACAGCTACAAGCAAGCTTTTTCAACATAGTGTGGCTTCCTTGAATGAATGTTATGGATATCATGTTGCGGCTGTAGAGAAACGTTTGATAAGACATAAATGAAACGCTCATAAAGAGCCACTGGTTTCCTCAGAACGTTCTTTCTGGATATGGAAGCGATAGCCATTCTGTAGGCATAATGAAGTGTTTGAAGAGCCTTATACGAAGACATTCCCAAGGCGCCAGAAGTAATCTGGCTTCACCACAGTGTTCTTTCAGTGAACGAGTGTTATAGATAGTCTGTCATGCCTGTAGTGAAATGTTTAATAAGTCTTATAGGAAGAGGTTTCAAACAGCCGCCAGCAAGCCGGGTTTAGCACAGTGTCCTTTAACTGTAAGTAAGTGAGAGCCATTCTGTATGGCATATACTTAAATGTTAGAGAGGTCTTATATGAAGATGTTCCTAAATAGAATCCAACAAGATGTGTTCAGGACAGAATAATTTCATCATAAGATAGTGACAGCCATTTAGTATGGCATATACAGAAATGCTGAAAAGGACTTAAATGAAGATCTTCCTTAACAGTCAAACCAAGCCACTTTCACCATAGTCTTCTTTCATTGAATGGATGTAATAGATATTCTGTCATGCCTGTAGTTAAATGTTCAATAGGTCTTACATAAAAATGCTCCTAATAATCTACCTGAAAGCTATGAAACACAACCTTCTTTCCTTGTAAGAAGGGTATGGCCATGCTGTATGCCATATACTGAAATGCTTGAAAAGCTTTATATGAAGATGTTCCTCAACAGTTACAAGAAAACTGCTTTCATCCCTGTGTTCATTCAATGAGTGAATGTTTAGAGATTCTGTCATTCCTGCAAAGGAATGTTTAATAAGTCTTACATGAAGATGTTTCTAAACAGCTACAAGGAAATTTTTTTAAATATAGTGTTATTACATTGAATAAACATTAAAGATATCCTGTCATGACTGTAGGCAAACGTCTGATAAGACTTGAACAAAATATTGATAAACAATTACTTGCAAGCTGGGTTCATCACAGTATTCTTTTCTGGCTATGGAGATGATAGCCATTCTGTATGGCATAAAGTGATATGTTTGAAGAGCCTTTTATTTATATTCTTAAACAGCTAACAAGCAAGATGGTTTCTTCACAGTGTTCTTTCAGTGAATGAATGTTCTAGATATTGTCACATCTGTGGTGAAACATTTGATATATGATGTTCCTAAACAGCTACCTATAAACCGGATTCAGCATGTGTTCTTTCATTTTGTGAAAATGATAGTCGCTCTGTGTGGAATATACTTAAGTATTTGAAGCGTATTATGTGCAGATGTTCCTAAACAGTGAAAAGAAGATGGTGTTTGCATAATTTTCTTTCAGATAACAAATGTTATAGACATTGTCACATCTGTAGTCAAATGTTTGATATGATTTATGTGAAAATATCCCTAAACAGCTACCTGTTGGCTTGATTAAGCACAATGCTCTTTCCTTGTAAGAAAGTGATAGCTGTTCCATGTGGCATGTACTGAAATGTTTGAAATGTCATATGTGAAGATGTTCCTTAAGAGCTACTTGCTAGGTGTTTTCAAGACAATGTTCTTTCAGTGAATGAATGTTATAGATAGTCTATCACACCCGTAGTGAAATGCTGGATAAGTTTTATGAAGATGTCCCCAAGTAGCTACAAGCAAAATGGTTTCACAACAGTGTTCTTACAGACATTGAATGTTATAGATATTCTGTCATGCCTGTAGGGAAATGTTTGATAAGACTTGCATGAACACTTACATGAAGATGTTTCTCGACAGCCACAAGCAAGCTTTTTCAACACAGTATTTCATTGAATGAATGTAATAATTATCACATTGTGGCTGCAGAGAAACGTTTGATAAGACACACACAAAATGTTCATAAATAGCATGTGCCAGCTGGTTGCATCACAATGTTGTTTAATTTAATGGAAGTGATCATCATTCTGTATAGCATATGATGTGTTTGAATAGCCTTATGTAAAGATATTCCTAAAAACTTATGAGCAATCTGGTTTCACCAGAGTGTGTTCCTCAGTGAAGGAATCTTACAGAGATTCTGTCAGAGCAGTAGTGACATGTTTGGTGTTTTGTATGAAGAAACCCTAAATGGCTTCCTGCAAGATGAGTTCAACACAGTGTTATTTCATTTTAAGAAAATGATAGTCATTCTGTTTGGCATAAACGGAAATATTAGAAAAGCCTTATATCAAGATGTTCCTAATTAGCTACCAGCAATCTGGCTTCACAATAGTGTTCTTTCATTGAATGGATGTAATAGATACTTTGTAGTGAAATGTATGATAAGTCTCTTAGGAAAAGGTTCCTAAACAGCTGCCTGCAATCTGGCTTCAGCACATTATATCACTGTCTCAAAGTGATATTCATTCAGTATGTCTTATATGGAAATGCTTGAAATGGTGAACATGAAGAAGTTTCTAAATATATACAAGCAAGCTTGTTTCTCCACAGTTTTCTTTCAGTGACTGAATGTTATGTATAGTCTGTCACGACTATTGTAAAATGTTTGATAAGTCTTATGTAAAAACGTTCCTAGATAGCTATCTGTGAGCTCTATTTAGCACAGTGTTCTTTCATTGTAGGAAAATGATACCCATTCATTATGGCATATACTGAAATGTGAGAAATGTCTTAAATACAAATGTTCCTAATAATAGCTTCAAGATGCTTTCACCACAGAGTTCTTTCAGTGAAACAATATTGCAGATATTCTGTGACACTTGTAGTGAAGTGTTAGTTAAAACTTACTTGCAAGCTGGATTCAGCACAGTGTTTCTTTCATTGTTGGAAACTCATATTCAATCAGAACAGCAAATATTGAAATGGTTATAATGACTAATATGAAGATGATCCTTAATGGCTGCAAGTAAGATGGTTTCACCACAGTTTTCTCTCAGTGAACAAATGCTATATATATTCTGTCCCACATGCAATGAAATGTTTGTTAAGTCTTATATGAACATGTTCCTAAACAGCTACCTGCAAACTGGGCTTAGAACAGTGTTCTCACATTGTTAGTAATTGATAGGTCATCTGTAGGGCATATGCTGAAATGTTTGAAATGTCTTAGGTGAATATGCCCCTAAACAGCTGTAAGCACATTTGTTTCACCAGAGTTCCTTTAGTGTCTGAATCTTATGGATATTTTTCAAGTCTGTCGTGTAATTTTTTAAGTATTTTATGAAGTTCTTCCTAAACAGATACTAGGAAACAAGGGTTCAGCTCATCCTTCTTTCCTTGAGTGAATATTAAAATTATTCTGTCATGACCATAGCGCAATATTTGCTAAGACTTATGAAAAGATATTTCTAAAAAACAACTTTCCAGCTGGGTTCTTAACATTGTTCTTTCATTTTATGGAAGTGATAACCATTCTGGATGGAATACACTGAAATGTTTGAAAAGACTTGTATGAAGATACTCCTAAATAGCTACAAGCAATCTGGTTACACCACAGTGTTCTTTCATTTAATAAACTTTATATATATTCTCCTATAGCTGTAGTGAAATGTTTTATATCATATATGAAAATGTTCCTACAGCTACCTGCAAGCTGGGATCAGCACACTGACTTTTCATTGTAATAAGGTGATAGTTACTTTGTATGGCATACACTGAAATGTCAGAAAAGACTTATATGAGTGTATTTCTAAAGAGATACAAGCAAGCTGGTTTCACAATAGTGATCTTTCATTGAATTAATGTAATAGATATTCTGTCGCACATGTTGTGAAATTTTCAATAAATCTTACACGAAAATGTTACTATAAGTCTACCTGAAAGCTGAGTTAAGTACGATGTTTTTTCATTTTCAGAAAGTATAGCTGTTCTCTATGGCTCATACTGAAATGCTAGAAAAGACTTACATGAAGATGTTCCTTAAAAGCTACAAGGAAGTTGGTTTCACCACAGCATTCTTTCAATGTGTGAATGTTGTAGATATTCCATCATGCCCGTAGTGAAATGTTTGATAGGACTTATTTGAAGATTCCCCTAAACAGCTGCAAGCAAGGTGTTTTCACCACAGTGTTCATTCAGAAAACGAATGTTATACGTATTCTGTCATGCCTCAAGAGAACTATTTGATGTCTTAGGTGAGAGTGTTCCTGAACAGCTACAAGCAAGCTTTTTCAACATAGTGTGGCTTCCTTGAATGAATGTTATGGATATCATGTTGCGGCTGTAGAGAAACGTTTGATAAGACATAAATGAAATGCTCATAAAGAGCCACTGGTTTCCTCAGAACGTTCTTTCTGGATATGGAAGCGATAGCCATTCTGTAGGCATAATGAAGTGTTTGAAGAGCCTTATACGAAGACATTCCCAAGGCGCCAGAAGTAATCTGGCTTCACCACAGTGTTCTTTCAGTGAACGAGTGTTATAGATAGTCTGTCATGCCTGTAGTGAAATGTTTAATAAGTCTTATAGGAAGAGGTTTCAAACAGCCGCCAGCAAGCCGGGTTTAGCACAGTGTCCTTTAACTGTAAGTAAGTGAGAGCCATTCTGTATGGCATATACTTAAATGTTAGAGAGGTCTTATATGAAGATGTTCCTAAATAGAATCCAACAAGATGTGTTCAGGACAGAATAATTTCATCATAAGATAGTGACAGCCATTTAGTATGGCATATACAGAAATGCTGAAAAGGACTTAAATGAAGATCTTCCTTAACAGTCAAACCAAGCCACTTTCACCATAGTCTTCTTTCATTGAATGGATGTAATAGATATTCTGTCATGCCTGTAGTTAAATGTTCAATAGGTCTTACATAAAAATGCTCCTAATAATCTACCTGAAAGCTATGAAACACAACCTTCTTTCCTTGTAAGAAGGGTATGGCCATGCTGTATGCCATATACTGAAATGCTTGAAAAGCTTTATATGAAGATGTTCCTCAACAGTTACAAGAAAACTGCTTTCATCCCTGTGTTCATTCAATGAGTGAATGTTTAGAGATTCTGTCATTCCTGCAAAGGAATGTTTAATAAGTCTTACATGAAGATGTTTCTAAACAGCTACAAGGAAATTTTTTTAAATATAGTGTTATTACATTGAATAAACATTAAAGATATCCTGTCATGACTGTAGGCAAACGTCTGATAAGACTTGAACAAAATATTGATAAACAATTACTTGCAAGCTGGGTTCATCACAGTATTCTTTTCTGGCTATGGAGATGATAGCCATTCTGTATGGCATAAAGTGATATGTTTGAAGAGCCTTTTATTTATATTCTTAAACAGCTAACAAGCAAGATGGTTTCTTCACAGTGTTCTTTCAGTGAATGAATGTTCTAGATATTGTCACATCTGTGGTGAAACATTTGATATATGATGTTCCTAAACAGCTACCTATAAACCGGATTCAGCATGTGTTCTTTCATTTTGTGAAAATGGATAGTCGCTCTGTGTGGAATATACTTAAGTATTTGAAGCGTATTATGTGCAGATGTTCCTAAACATTGAAAGAAGATGGTGTTTGCATAATTTTCTTTCAGATAACAAATGTTATAGACATTGTCACATCTGTAGTCAAATGTTTGATATGATTTATGTGAAAATATCCCTAAACAGCTACCTGTTGGCTTGATTAAGCACAATGCTCTTTCCTTGTAAGAAAGTGATAGCTGTTCCATGTGGCATGTACTGAAATGTTTGAAATGTCATATGTGAAGATGTTCCTTAAGAGCTACTTGCTAGGTGTTTTCAAGACAATGTTCTTTCAGTGAATGAATGTTATAGATAGTCTATCACACCCGTAGTGAAATGCTGGATAAGTTTTATGAAGATGTCCCCAAGTAGCTACAAGCAAAATGGTTTCACAACAGTGTTCTTACAGACATTGAATGTTATAGATATTCTGTCATGCCTGTAGGGAAATGTTTGATAAGACTTGCATGAACACTTACATGAAGATGTTTCTCAACAGCCACAAGCAAGCTTTTTCAACACAGTATTTCATTGAATGAATGTAATAATTATCACATTGTGGCTGCAGAGAAACGTTTGATAAGACACACACAAAATGTTCATAAATAGCATGTGCCAGCTGGTTGCATCACAATGTTGTTTAATTTAATGGAAGTGATCATCATTCTGTATAGCATATGATGTGTTTGAATAGCCTTATGTAAAGATATTCCTAAAAACTTATGAGCAATCTGGTTTCACCAGAGTGTGTTCCTCAGTGAAGGAATCTTACAGAGATTCTGTCAGAGCAGTAGTGACATGTTTGGTGTTTTGTATGAAGAAACCCTAAATGGCTTCCTGCAAGATGAGTTCAACACAGTGTTATTTCATTTTAAGAAAATGATAGTCATTCTGTTTGGCATAAACGGAAATATTAGAAAAGCCTTATATCAAGATGTTCCTAATTAGCTACCAGCAATCTGGCTTCACAATAGTGTTCTTTCATTGAATGGATGTAATAGATACTTTGTAGTGAAATGTATGATAAGTCTCTTAGGAAAAGGTTCCTAAACAGCTGCCTGCAATCTGGCTTCAGCACATTATATCACTGTCTCAAAGTGATATTCATTCAGTATGTCTTATATGGAAATGCTTGAAATGGTGAACATGAAGAAGTTTCTAAATATATACAAGCAAGCTTGTTTCTCCACAGTTTTCTTTCAGTGACTGAATGTTATGTATAGTCTGTCACGACTATTGTAAAATGTTTGATAAGTCTTATGTAAAAACGTTCCTAGATAGCTATCTGTGAGCTCTATTTAGCACAGTGTTCTTTCATTGTAGGAAAATGATACCCATTCATTATGGCATATACTGAAATGTGAGAAATGTCTTAAATACAAATGTTCCTAATAATAGCTTCAAGATGCTTTCACCACAGAGTTCTTTCAGTGAAACAATATTGCAGATATTCTGTGACACTTGTAGTGAAGTGTTAGTTAAAACTTACTTGCAAGCTGGATTCAGCACAGTGTTTCTTTCATTGTTGGAAACTCATATTCAATCAGAACAGCAAATATTGAAATGGTTATAATGACTAATATGAAGATGATCCTTAATGGCTGCAAGTAAGATGGTTTCACCACAGTTTTCTCTCAGTGAACAAATGCTATATATATTCTGTCCCACATGCAATGAAATGTTTGTTAAGTCTTATATGAACATGTTCCTAAACAGCTACCTGCAAACTGGGCTTAGAACAGTGTTCTCACATTGTTAGTAATTGATAGGTCATCTGTAGGGCATATGCTGAAATGTTTGAAATGTCTTAGGTGAATATGCCCCTAAACAGCTGTAAGCACATTTGTTTCACCAGAGTTCCTTTAGTGTCTGAATCTTATGGATATTTTTCAAGTCTGTAGTGTAATTTTTTAAGTATTTTATGAAGTTCTTCCTAAACAGATACTAGGAAACAAGGGTTCAGCTCATCCTTCTTTCCTTGAGTGAATATTAAAATTATTCTGTCATGACCATAGCGCAATATTTGTTAAGACTTATGAAAAGATATTTCTAAAAAACAACTTTCCAGCTGGGTTCTTAACATTGTTCTTTCATTTTATGGAAGTGATAACCATTCTGGATGGAATACACTGAAATGTTTGAAAAGACTTGTATGAAGATACTCCTAAATAGCTACAAGCAATCTGGTTACACCACAGTGTTCTTTCATTTAATAAACTTTATATATATTCTCCTATAGCTGTAGTGAAATGTTTTATATCATATATGAAAATGTTCCTACAGCTACCTGCAAGCTGGGATCAGCACACTGACTTTTCATTGTAATAAGGTGATAGTTACTTTGTATGGCATACACTGAAATGTCAGAAAAGACTTATATGAGTGTATTTCTAAAGAGATACAAGCAAGCTGGTTTCACAATAGTGATCTTTCATTGAATTAATGTAATAGATATTCTGTCGCACATGTTGTGAAATTTTCAATAAATCTTACACGAAAATGTTACTATAAGTCTACCTGAAAGCTGAGTTAAGTACGATGTTTTTTCATTTTCAGAAAGTATAGCTGTTCTCTATGGCTCATACTGAAATGCTAGAAAAGACTTACATGAAGATGTTCCTTAAAAGCTACAAGGAAGTTGGTTTCACCACAGCATTCTTTCAATGTGTGAATGTTATAGATATTCCATCATGCCCGTAGTGAAATGTTTGATAGGACTTATTTGAAGATTCCCCTAAACAGCTGCAAGCAAGGTGTTTTCACCACAGTGTTCATTCAGAAAACGAATGTTATACGTATTCTGTCATGCCTCAAGAGAACTATTTGATGTCTTAGGTGAGAGTGTTCCTGAACAGCTACAAGCAAGCTTTTTCAACATAGTGTGGCTTCCTTGAATGAATGTTATGGATATCATGTTGCGGCTGTAGAGAAACGTTTGATAAGACATAAATGAAATGCTCATAAAGAGCCACTGGTTTCCTCAGAACGTTCTTTCTGGATATGGAAGCGATAGCCATTCTGTAGGCATAATGAAGTGTTTGAAGAGCCTTATACGAAGACATTCCCAAGGCGCCAGAAGTAATCTGGCTTCACCACAGTGTTCTTTCAGTGAACGAGTGTTATAGATAGTCTGTCATGCCTGTAGTGAAATGTTTAATAAGTCTTATAGGAAGAGGTTTCAAACAGCCGCCAGCAAGCCGGGTTTAGCACAGTGTCCTTTAACTGTAAGTAAGTGAGAGCCATTCTGTATGGCATATACTTAAATGTTAGAGAGGTCTTATATGAAGATGTTCCTAAATAGAATCCAACAAGATGTGTTCAGGACAGAATAATTTCATCATAAGATAGTGACAGCCATTTAGTATGGCATATACAGAAATGCTGAAAAGGACTTAAATGAAGATCTTCCTTAACAGTCAAACCAAGCCACTTTCACCATAGTGTTCTTTCATTGAATGGATGTAATAGATATTCTGTCATGCCTGTAGTTAAATGTTCAATAGGTCTTACATAAAAATGCTCCTAATAATCTACCTGAAAGCTATGAAACACAACCTTCTTTCCTTGTAAGAAGGGTATGGCCATGCTGTATGCCATATACTGAAATGCTTGAAAAGCTTTATATGAAGATGTTCCTCAACAGTTACAAGAAAACTGCTTTCATCCCTGTGTTCATTCAATGAGTGAATGTTTAGAGATTCTGTCATTCCTGCAAAGGAATGTTTAATAAGTCTTACATGAAGATGTTTCTAAACAGCTACAAGGAAATTTTTTTAAATATAGTGTTATTACATTGAATAAACATTAAAGATATCCTGTCATGACTGTAGGCAAACGTCTGATAAGACTTGAACAAAATATTGATAAACAATTACTTGCAAGCTGGGTTCATCACAGTATTCTTTTCTGGCTATGGAGATGATAGCCATTCTGTATGGCATAAAGTGATATGTTTGAAGAGCCTTTTATTTATATTCTTAAACAGCTAACAAGCAAGATGGTTTCTTCACAGTGTTCTTTCAGTGAATGAATGTTCTAGATATTGTCACATCTGTGGTGAAACATTTGATATATGATGTTCCTAAACAGCTACCTATAAACCGGATTCAGCATGTGTTCTTTCATTTTGTGAAAATGATAGTCGCTCTGTGTGGAATATACTTAAGTATTTGAAGCGTATTATGTGCAGATGTTCCTAAACAGTGAAAAGAAGATGGTGTTTGCATAATTTTCTTTCAGATAACAAATGTTATAGACATTGTCACATCTGTAGTCAAATGTTTGATATGATTTATGTGAAAATATCCCTAAACAGCTACCTGTTGGCTTGATTAAGCACAATGCTCTTTCCTTGTAAGAAAGTGATAGCTGTTCCATGTGGCATGTACTGAAATGTTTGAAATGTCATATGTGAAGATGTTCCTTAAGAGCTACTTGCTAGGTGTTTTCAAGACAATGTTCTTTCAGTGAATGAATGTTATAGATAGTCTATCACACCCGTAGTGAAATGCTGGATAAGTTTTATGAAGATGTCCCCAAGTAGCTACAAGCAAAATGGTTTCACAACAGTGTTCTTACAGACATTGAATGTTATAGATATTCTGTCATGCCTGTAGGGAAATGTTTGATAAGACTTGCATGAACACTTACATGAAGATGTTTCTCAACAGCCACAAGCAAGCTTTTTCAACACAGTATTTCATTGAATGAATGTAATAATTATCACATTGTGGCTGCAGAGAAACGTTTGATAAGACACACACAAAATGTTCATAAATAGCATGTGCCAGCTGGTTGCATCACAATGTTGTTTAATTTAATGGAAGTGATCATCATTCTGTATAGCATATGATGTGTTTGAATAGCCTTATGTAAAGATATTCCTAAAAACTTATGAGCAATCTGGTTTCACCAGAGTGTGTTCCTCAGTGAAGGAATCTTACAGAGATTCTGTCAGAGCAGTAGTGACATGTTTGGTGTTTTGTATGAAGAAACCCTAAATGGCTTCCTGCAAGATGAGTTCAACACAGTGTTATTTCATTTTAAGAAAATGATAGTCATTCTGTTTGGCATAAACGGAAATATTAGAAAAGCCTTATATCAAGATGTTCCTAATTAGCTACCAGCAATCTGGCTTCACAATAGTGTTCTTTCATTGAATGGATGTAATAGATACTTTGTAGTGAAATGTATGATAAGTCTCTTAGGAAAAGGTTCCTAAACAGCTGCCTGCAATCTGGCTTCAGCACATTATATCACTGTCTCAAAGTGATATTCATTCAGTATGTCTTATATGGAAACGCTTGAAATGGTGAACATGAAGAAGTTTCTAAATATATACAAGCAAGATTGTTTCTCCACAGTTTTCTTTCAGTGACTGAATGTTATGTATAGTCTGTCACGACTATTGTAAAATGTTTGATAAGTCTTATGTAAAAACGTTCCTAGATAGCTATCTGTGAGCTCTATTTAGCACAGTGTTCTTTCATTGTAGGAAAATGATACCCATTCATTATGGCATATACTGAAATGTGAGAAATGTCTTAAATACAAATGTTCCTAATAATAGCTTCAAGATGCTTTCACCACAGAGTTCTTTCAGTGAAACAATATTGCAGATATTCTGTGACACTTGTAGTGAAGTGTTAGTTAAAACTTACTTGCAAGCTGGATTCAGCACAGTGTTTCTTTCATTGTTGGAAACTCATATTCAATCAGAACAGCAAATATTGAAATGGTTATAATGACTAATATGAAGATGATCCTTAATGGCTGCAAGTAAGATGGTTTCACCGCAGTTTTCTCTCAGTGAACAAATGCTATATATATTCTGTCCCACATGCAATGAAATGTTTGTTAAGTCTTATATGAACATGTTCCTAAACAGCTACCTGCAAACTGGGCTTAGAACAGTGTTCTCACATTGTTAGTAATTGATAGGTCATCTGTAGGGCATATGCTGAAATGTTTGAAATGTCTTAGGTGAATATGCCCCTAAACAGCTGTAAGCACATTTGTTTCACCAGAGTTCCTTTAGTGTCTGAATCTTATGGATATTTTTCAAGTCTGTAGTGTAATTTTTTAAGTATTTTATGAAGTTCTTCCTAAACAGATACTAGGAAACAAGGGTTCAGCTCATCCTTCTTTCCTTGAGTGAATATTAAAATTATTCTGTCATGACCATAGCGCAATATTTGTTAAGACTTATGAAAAGATATTTCTAAAAAACAACTTTCCAGCTGGGTTCTTAACATTGTTCTTTCATTTTATGGAAGTGATAACCATTCTGGATGGAATACACTGAAATGTTTGAAAAGACTTGTATGAAGATACTCCTAAATAGCTACAAGCAATCTGGTTACACCACAGTGTTCTTTCATTTAATAAACTTTATATATATTCTCCTATAGCTGTAGTGAAATGTTTTATATCATATATGAAAATGTTCCTACAGCTACCTGCAAGCTGGGATCAGCACACTGACTTTTCATTGTAATAAGGTGATAGTTACTTTGTATGGCATACACTGAAATGTCAGAAAAGACTTATATGAGTGTATTTCTAAAGAGATACAAGCAAGCTGGTTTCACAATAGTGATCTTTCATTGAATTAATGTAATAGATATTCTGTCGCACATGTTGTGAAATTTTCAATAAATCTTACACGAAAATGTTACTATAAGTCTACCTGAAAGCTGAGTTAAGTACGATGTTTTTTCATTTTCAGAAAGTATAGCTGTTCTCTATGGCTCATACTGAAATGCTAGAAAAGACTTACATGAAGATGTTCCTTAAAAGCTACAAGGAAGTTGGTTTCACCACAGCATTCTTTCAATGTGTGAATGTTATAGATATTCCATCATGCCCGTAGTGAAATGTTTGATAGGACTTATTTGAAGATTCCCCTAAACAGCTGCAAGCAAGGTGTTTTCACCACAGTGTTCATTCAGAAAACGAATGTTATACGTATTCTGTCATGCCTCAAGAGAACTATTTGATGTCTTAGGTGAGAGTGTTCCTGAACAGCTACAAGCAAGCTTTTTCAACATAGTGTGGCTTCCTTGAATGAATGTTATGGATATCATGTTGCGGCTGTAGAGAAACGTTTGATAAGACATAAATGAAATGCTCATAAAGAGCCACTGGTTTCCTCAGAACGTTCTTTCTGGATATGGAAGCGATAGCCATTCTGTAGGCATAATGAAGTGTTTGAAGAGCCTTATACGAAGACATTCCCAAGGCGCCAGAAGTAATCTGGCTTCACCACAGTGTTCTTTCAGTGAACGAGTGTTATAGATAGTCTGTCATGCCTGTAGTGAAATGTTTAATAAGTCTTATAGGAAGAGGTTTCAAACAGCCGCCAGCAAGCCGGGTTTAGCACAGTGTCCTTTAACTGTAAGTAAGTGAGAGCCATTCTGTATGGCATATACTTAAATGTTAGAGAGGTCTTATATGAAGATGTTCCTAAATAGAATCCAACAAGATGTGTTCAGGACAGAATAATTTCATCATAAGATAGTGACAGCCATTTAGTATGGCATATACAGAAATGCTGAAAAGGACTTAAATGAAGATCTTCCTTAACAGTCAAACCAAGCCACTTTCACCATAGTCTTCTTTCATTGAATGGATGTAATAGATATTCTGTCATGCCTGTAGTTAAATGTTCAATAGGTCTTACATAAAAATGCTCCTAATAATCTACCTGAAAGCTATGAAACACAACCTTCTTTCCTTGTAAGAAGGGTATGGCCATGCTGTATGCCATATACTGAAATGCTTGAAAAGCTTTATATGAAGATGTTCCTCAACAGTTACAAGAAAACTGCTTTCATCCCTGTGTTCATTCAATGAGTGAATGTTTAGAGATTCTGTCATTCCTGCAAAGGAATGTTTAATAAGTCTTACATGAAGATGTTTCTAAACAGCTACAAGGAAATTTTTTTAAATATAGTGTTATTACATTGAATAAACATTAAAGATATCCTGTCATGACTGTAGGCAAACGTCTGATAAGACTTGAACAAAATATTGATAAACAATTACTTGCAAGCTGGGTTCATCACAGTATTCTTTTCTGGCTATGGAGATGATAGCCATTCTGTATGGCATAAAGTGATATGTTTGAAGAGCCTTTTATTTATATTCTTAAACAGCTAACAAGCAAGATGGTTTCTTCACAGTGTTCTTTCAGTGAATGAATGTTCTAGATATTGTCACATCTGTGGTGAAACATTTGATATATGATGTTCCTAAACAGCTACCTATAAACCGGATTCAGCATGTGTTCTTTCATTTTGTGAAAATGATAGTCGCTCTGTGTGGAATATACTTAAGTATTTGAAGCGTATTATGTGCAGATGTTCCTAAACAGTGAAAAGAAGATGGTGTTTGCATAATTTTCTTTCAGATAACAAATGTTATAGACATTGTCACATCTGTAGTCAAATGTTTGATATGATTTATGTGAAAATATCCCTAAACAGCTACCTGTTGGCTTGATTAAGCACAATGCTCTTTCCTTGTAAGAAAGTGATAGCTGTTCCATGTGGCATGTACTGAAATGTTTGAAATGTCATATGTGAAGATGTTCCTTAAGAGCTACTTGCTAGGTGTTTTCAAGACAATGTTCTTTCAGTGAATGAATGTTATAGATAGTCTATCACACCCGTAGTGAAATGCTGGATAAGTTTTATGAAGATGTCCCCAAGTAGCTACAAGCAAAATGGTTTCACAACAGTGTTCTTACAGACATTGAATGTTATAGATATTCTGTCATGCCTGTAGGGAAATGTTTGATAAGACTTGCATGAACACTTACATGAAGATGTTTCTCAACAGCCACAAGCAAGCTTTTTCAACACAGTATTTCATTGAATGAATGTAATAATTATCACATTGTGGCTGCAGAGAAACGTTTGATAAGACACACACAAAATGTTCATAAATAGCATGTGCCAGCTGGTTGCATCACAATGTTGTTTAATTTAATGGAAGTGATCATCATTCTGTATAGCATATGATGTGTTTGAATAGCCTTATGTAAAGATATTCCTAAAAACTTATGAGCAATCTGGTTTCACCAGAGTGTGTTCCTCAGTGAAGGAATCTTACAGAGATTCTGTCAGAGCAGTAGTGACATGTTTGGTGTTTTGTATGAAGAAACCCTAAATGGCTTCCTGCAAGATGAGTTCAACACAGTGTTATTTCATTTTAAGAAAATGATAGTCATTCTGTTTGGCATAAACGGAAATATTAGAAAAGCCTTATATCAAGATGTTCCTAATTAGCTACCAGCAATCTGGCTTCACAATAGTGTTCTTTCATTGAATGGATGTAATAGATACTTTGTAGTGAAATGTATGATAAGTCTCTTAGGAAAAGGTTCCTAAACAGCTGCCTGCAATCTGGCTTCAGCACATTATATCACTGTCTCAAAGTGATATTCATTCAGTATGTCTTATATGGAAATGCTTGAAATGGTGAACATGAAGAAGTTTCTAAATATATACAAGCAAGATTGTTTCTCCACAGTTTTCTTTCAGTGACTGAATGTTATGTATAGTCTGTCACGACTATTGTAAAATGTTTGATAAGTCTTATGTAAAAACGTTCCTAGATAGCTATCTGTGAGCTCTATTTAGCACAGTGTTCTTTCATTGTAGGAAAATGATACCCATTCATTATGGCATATACTGAAATGTGAGAAATGTCTTAAATACAAATGTTCCTAATAATAGCTTCAAGATGCTTTCACCACAGAGTTCTTTCAGTGAAACAATATTGCAGATATTCTGTGACACTTGTAGTGAAGTGTTAGTTAAAACTTACTTGCAAGCTGGATTCAGCACAGTGTTTCTTTCATTGTTGGAAACTCATATTCAATCAGAACAGCAAATATTGAAATGGTTATAATGACTAATATGAAGATGATCCTTAATGGCTGCAAGTAAGATGGTTTCACCACAGTTTTCTCTCAGTGAACAAATGCTATATATATTCTGTCCCACATGCAATGAAATGTTTGTTAAGTCTTATATGAACATGTTCCTAAACAGCTACCTGCAAACTGGGCTTAGAACAGTGTTCTCACATTGTTAGTAATTGATAGGTCATCTGTAGGGCATATGCTGAAATGTTTGAAATGTCTTAGGTGAATATGCCCCTAAACAGCTGTAAGCACATTTGTTTCACCAGAGTTCCTTTAGTGTCTGAATCTTATGGATATTTTTCAAGTCTGTAGTGTAATTTTTTAAGTATTTTATGAAGTTCTTCCTAAACAGATACTAGGAAACAAGGGTTCAGCTCATCCTTCTTTCCTTGAGTGAATATTAAAATTATTCTGTCATGACCATAGCGCAATATTTGTTAAGACTTATGAAAAGATATTTCTAAAAAACAACTTTCCAGCTGGGTTCTTAACATTGTTCTTTCATTTTATGGAAGTGATAACCATTCTGGATGGAATACACTGAAATGTTTGAAAAGACTTGTATGAAGATACTCCTAAATAGCTACAAGCAATCTGGTTACACCACAGTGTTCTTTCATTTAATAAACTTTATATATATTCTCCTATAGCTGTAGTGAAATGTTTTATATCATATATGAAAATGTTCCTACAGCTACCTGCAAGCTGGGATCAGCACACTGACTTTTCATTGTAATAAGGTGATAGTTACTTTGTATGGCATACACTGAAATGTCAGAAAAGACTTATATGAGTGTATTTCTAAAGAGATACAAGCAAGCTGGTTTCACAATAGTGATCTTTCATTGAATTAATGTAATAGATATTCTGTCGCACATGTTGTGAAATTTTCAATAAATCTTACACGAAAATGTTACTATAAGTCTACCTGAAAGCTGAGTTAAGTACGATGTTTTTTCATTTTCAGAAAGTATAGCTGTTCTCTATGGCTCATACTGAAATGCTAGAAAAGACTTACATGAAGATGTTCCTTAAAAGCTACAAGGAAGTTGGTTTCACCACAGCATTCTTTCAATGTGTGAATGTTATAGATATTCCATCATGCCCGTAGTGAAATGTTTGATAGGACTTATTTGAAGATTCCCCTAAACAGCTGCAAGCAAGGTGTTTTCACCACAGTGTTCATTCAGAAAACGAATGTTATACGTATTCTGTCATGCCTCAAGAGAACTATTTGATGTCTTAGGTGAGAGTGTTCCTGAACAGCTACAAGCAAGCTTTTTCAACATAGTGTGGCTTCCTTGAATGAATGTTATGGATATCATGTTGCGGCTGTAGAGAAACGTTTGATAAGACATAAATGAAATGCTCATAAAGAGCCACTGGTTTCCTCAGAACGTTCTTTCTGGATATGGAAGCGATAGCCATTCTGTAGGCATAATGAAGTGTTTGAAGAGCCTTATACGAAGACATTCCCAAGGCGCCAGAAGTAATCTGGCTTCACCACAGTGTTCTTTCAGTGAACGAGTGTTATAGATAGTCTGTCATGCCTGTAGTGAAATGTTTAATAAGTCTTATATGAAGAGGTTTCAAACAGCCGCCAGCAAGCCGGGTTTAGCACAGTGTCCTTTAACTGTAAGTAAGTGAGAGCCATTCTGTATGGCATATACTTAAATGTTAGAGAGGTCTTATATGAAGATGTTCCTAAATAGAATCCAACAAGATGTGTTCAGGACAGAATAATTTCATCATAAGATAGTGACAGCCATTTAGTATGGCATATACAGAAATGCTGAAAAGGACTTAAATGAAGATCTTCCTTAACAGTCAAACCAAGCCACTTTCACCATAGTCTTCTTTCATTGAATGGATGTAATAGATATTCTGTCATGCCTGTAGTTAAATGTTCAATAGGTCTTACATAAAAATGCTCCTAATAATCTACCTGAAAGCTATGAAACACAACCTTCTTTCCTTGTAAGAAGGGTATGGCCATGCTGTATGCCATATACTGAAATGCTTGAAAAGCTTTATATGAAGATGTTCCTCAACAGTTACAAGAAAACTGCTTTCATCCCTGTGTTCATTCAATGAGTGAATGTTTAGAGATTCTGTCATTCCTGCAAAGGAATGTTTAATAAGTCTTACATGAAGATGTTTCTAAACAGCTACAAGGAAATTTTTTTAAATATAGTGTTATTACATTGAATAAACATTAAAGATATCCTGTCATGACTGTAGGCAAACGTCTGATAAGACTTGAACAAAATATTGATAAACAATTACTTGCAAGCTGGGTTCATCACAGTATTCTTTTCTGGCTATGGAGATGATAGCCATTCTGTATGGCATAAAGTGATATGTTTGAAGAGCCTTTTATTTATATTCTTAAACAGCTAACAAGCAAGATGGTTTCTTCACAGTGTTCTTTCAGTGAATGAATGTTCTAGATATTGTCACATCTGTGGTGAAACATTTGATATATGATGTTCCTAAACAGCTACCTATAAACCGGATTCAGCATGTGTTCTTTCATTTTGTGAAAATGATAGTCGCTCTGTGTGGAATATACTTAAGTATTTGAAGCGTATTATGTGCAGATGTTCCTAAACAGTGAAAAGAAGATGGTGTTTGCATAATTTTCTTTCAGATAACAAATGTTATAGACATTGTCACATCTGTAGTCAAATGTTTGATATGATTTATGTGAAAATATCCCTAAACAGCTACCTGTTGGCTTGATTAAGCACAATGCTCTTTCCTTGTAAGAAAGTGATAGCTGTTCCATGTGGCATGTACTGAAATGTTTGAAATGTCATATGTGAAGATGTTCCTTAAGAGCTACTTGCTAGGTGTTTTCAAGACAATGTTCTTTCAGTGAATGAATGTTATAGATAGTCTATCACACCCGTAGTGAAATGCTGGATAAGTTTTATGAAGATGTCCCCAAGTAGCTACAAGCAAAATGGTTTCACAACAGTGTTCTTACAGACATTGAATGTTATAGATATTCTGTCATGCCTGTAGGGAAATGTTTGATAAGACTTGCATGAACACTTACATGAAGATGTTTCTCAACAGCCACAAGCAAGCTTTTTCAACACAGTATTTCATTGAATGAATGTAATAATTATCACATTGTGGCTGCAGAGAAACGTTTGATAAGACACACACAAAATGTTCATAAATAGCATGTGCCAGCTGGTTGCATCACAATGTTGTTTAATTTAATGGAAGTGATCATCATTCTGTATAGCATATGATGTGTTTGAATAGCCTTATGTAAAGATATTCCTAAAAACTTATGAGCAATCTGGTTTCACCAGAGTGTGTTCCTCAGTGAATGAATCTTACAGAGATTCTGTCAGAGCAGTAGTGACATGTTTGGTGTTTTGTATGAAGAAACCCTAAATGGCTTCCTGCAAGATGAGTTCAACACAGTGTTATTTCATTTTAAGAAAATGATAGTCATTCTGTTTGGCATAAACGGAAATATTAGAAAAGCCTTATATCAAGATGTTCCTAATTAGCTACCAGCAATCTGGCTTCACAATAGTGTTCTTTCATTGAATGGATGTAATAGATACTTTGTAGTGAAATGTATGATAAGTCTCTTAGGAAAAGGTTCCTAAACAGCTGCCTGCAATCTGGCTTCAGCACATTATATCACTGTCTCAAAGTGATATTCATTCAGTATGTCTTATATGGAAATGCTTGAAATGGTGAACATGAAGAAGTTTCTAAATATATACAAGCAAGATTGTTTCTCCACAGTTTTCTTTCAGTGACTGAATGTTATGTGTAGTCTGTCACGACTATTGTAAAATGTTTGATAAGTCTTATGTAAAAACGTTCCTAGATAGCTATCTGTGAGCTCTATTTAGCACAGTGTTCTTTCATTGTAGGAAAATGATACCCATTCATTATGGCATATACTGAAATGTGAGAAATGTCTTAAATACAAATGTTCCTAATAATAGCTTCAAGATGCTTTCACCACAGAGTTCTTTCAGTGAAACAATATTGCAGATATTCTGTGACACTTGTAGTGAAGTGTTAGTTAAAACTTACTTGCAAGCTGGATTCAGCACAGTGTTTCTTTCATTGTTGGAAACTCATATTCAATCAGAACAGCAAATATTGAAATGGTTATAATGACTAATATGAAGATGATCCTTAATGGCTGCAAGTAAGATGGTTTCACCACAGTTTTCTCTCAGTGAACAAATGCTATATATATTCTGTCCCGCATGCAATGAAATGTTTGTTAAGTCTTATATGAACATGTTCCTAAACAGCTACCTGCAAACTGGGCTTAGAACAGTGTTCTCACATGGTTAGCAATTGATAGGTCATCTGTAGGGCATATGCTGAAATGTTTGAAATGTCTTAGGTGAATATGCCCCTAAACAGCTGTAAGCACATTTGTTTCACCAGAGTTCCTTTAGTGTCTGAATCTTATGGATATTTTTCAAGTCTGTAGTGTAATTTTTTAAGTATTTTATGAAGTTCTTCCTAAACAGATACTAGGAAACAAGGGTTCAGCTCATCCTTCTTTCCTTGAGTGAATATTAAAATTATTCTGTCATGACCATAGCGCAATATTTGTTAAGACTTATGAAAAGATATTTCTAAAAAACAACTTTCCAGCTGGGTTCTTAACATTGTTCTTTCATTTTATGGAAGTGATAACCATTCTGGATGGAATACACTGAAATGTTTGAAAAGACTTGTATGAAGATACTCCTAAATAGCTACAAGCAATCTGGTTACACCACAGTGTTCTTTCATTTAATAAACTTTATATATATTCTCCTATAGCTGTAGTGAAATGTTTTATATCATATATGAAAATGTTCCTACAGCTACCTGCAAGCTGGGATCAGCACACTGACTTTTCATTGTAATAAGGTGATAGTTACTTTGTATGGCATACACTGAAATGTCAGAAAAGACTTATATGAGTGTATTTCTAAAGAGATACAAGCAAGCTGGTTTCACAATAGTGATCTTTCATTGAATTAATGTAATAGATATTCTGTCGCACATGTTGTGAAATTTTCAATAAATCTTACACGAAAATGTTACTATAAGTCTACCTGAAAGCTGAGTTAAGTACGATGTTTTTTCATTTTCAGAAAGTATAGCTGTTCTCTATGGCTCATACTGAAATGCTAGAAAAGACTTACATGAAGATGTTCCTTAAAAGCTACAAGGAAGTTGGTTTCACCACAGCATTCTTTCAATGTGTGAATGTTATAGATATTCCATCATGCCCGTAGTGAAATGTTTGATAGGACTTATTTGAAGATTCCCCTAAACAGCTGCAAGCAAGGTGTTTTCACCACAGTGTTCATTCAGAAAACGAATGTTATACGTATTCTGTCATGCCTCAAGAGAACTATTTGATGTCTTAGGTGAGAGTGTTCCTGAACAGCTACAAGCAAGCTTTTTCAACATAGTGTGGCTTCCTTGAATGAATGTTATGGATATCATGTTGCGGCTGTAGAGAAACGTTTGATAAGACATAAATGAAATGCTCATAAAGAGCCACTGGTTTCATCAGAACGTTCTTTCTGGATATGGAAGCGATAGCCATTCTGTAGGCATAATGAAGTGTTTGAAGAGCCTTATACGAAGACATTCCCAAGGCGCCAGAAGTAATCTGGCTTCACCACAGTGTTCTTTCAGTGAACGAGTGTTATAGATAGTCTGTCATGCCTGTAGTGAAATGTTTAATAAGTCTTATATGAAGAGGTTTCAAACAGCCGCCAGCAAGCCGGGTTTAGCACAGTGTCCTTTAACTGTAAGTAAGTGAGAGCCATTCTGTATGGCATATACTTAAATGTTAGAGAGGTCTTATATGAAGATGTTCCTAAATAGAATCCAACAAGATGTGTTCAGGACAGAATAATTTCATCATAAGATAGTGACAGCCATTTAGTATGGCATATACAGAAATGCTGAAAAGGACTTAAATGAAGATCTTCCTTAACAGTCAAACCAAGCCACTTTCACCATAGTCTTCTTTCATTGAATGGATGTAATAGATATTCTGTCATGCCTGTAGTTAAATGTTCAATAGGTCTTACATAAAAATGCTCCTAATAATCTACCTGAAAGCTATGAAACACAACCTTCTTTCCTTGTAAGAAGGGTATGGCCATGCTGTATGCCATATACTGAAATGCTTGAAAAGCTTTATATGAAGATGTTCCTCAACAGTTACAAGAAAACTGCTTTCATCCCTGTGTTCATTCAATGAGTGAATGTTTAGAGATTCTGTCATTCCTGCAAAGGAATGTTTAATAAGTCTTACATGAAGATGTTTCTAAACAGCTACAAGGAAATTTTTTTAAATATAGTGTTATTACATTGAATAAACATTAAAGATATCCTGTCATGACTGTAGGCAAACGTCTGATAAGACTTGAACAAAATATTGATAAACAATTACTTGCAAGCTGGGTTCATCACAGTATTCTTTTCTGGCTATGGAGATGATAGCCATTCTGTATGGCATAAAGTGATATGTTTGAAGAGCCTTTTATTTATATTCTTAAACAGCTAACAAGCAAGATGGTTTCTTCACAGTGTTCTTTCAGTGAATGAATGTTCTAGATATTGTCACATCTGTGGTGAAACATTTGATATATGATGTTCCTAAACAGCTACCTATAAACCGGATTCAGCATGTGTTCTTTCATTTTGTGAAAATGATAGTCGCTCTGTGTGGAATATACTTAAGTATTTGAAGCGTATTATGTGCAGATGTACCTAAACAGTGAAAAGAAGACGGTGTTTGCATAATTTTCTTTCAGATAACAAATGTTATAGACATTGTCACATCTGTAGTCAAATGTTTGATATGATTTATGTGAAAATATCCCTAAACAGCTACCTGTTGGCTTGATTAAGCACAATGCTCTTTCCTTGTAAGAAAGTGATAGCTGTTCCATGTGGCATGTACTGAAATGTTTGAAATGTCATATGTGAAGATGTTCCTTAAGAGCTACTTGCTAGGTGTTTTCAAGACAATGTTCTTTCAGTGAATGAATGTTATAGATAGTCTATCACACCCGTAGTGAAATGCTGGATAAGTTTTATGAAGATGTCCCCAAGTAGCTACAAGCAAAATGGTTTCACAACAGTGTTCTTACAGACATTGAATGTTATAGATATTCTGTCATGCCTGTAGGGAAATGTTTGATAAGACTTGCATGAACACTTACATGAAGATGTTTCTCAACAGCCACAAGCAAGCTTTTTCAACACAGTATTTCATTGAATGAATGTAATAATTATCACATTGTGGCTGCAGAGAAACGTTTGATAAGACACACACAAAATGTTCATAAATAGCATGTGCCAGCTGGTTGCATCACAATGTTGTTTAATTTAATGGAAGTGATCATCATTCTGTATAGCATATGATGTGTTTGAATAGCCTTATGTAAAGATATTCCTAAAAACTTATGAGCAATCTGGTTTCACCAGAGTGTGTTCCTCAGTGAATGAATCTTACAGAGATTCTGTCAGAGCAGTAGTGACATGTTTGGTGTTTTGTATGAAGAAACCCTAAATGGCTTCCTGCAAGATGAGTTCAACACAGTGTTATTTCATTTTAAGAAAATGATAGTCATTCTGTTTGGCATAAACGGAAATATTAGAAAAGCCTTATATCAAGATGTTCCTAATTAGCTACCAGCAATCTGGCTTCACAATAGTGTTCTTTCATTGAATGGATGTAATAGATACTTTGTAGTGAAATGTATGATAAGTCTCTTAGGAAAAGGTTCCTAAACAGCTGCCTGCAATCTGGCTTCAGCACATTATATCACTGTCTCAAAGTGATATTCATTCAGTATGTCTTATATGGAAACGCTTGAAATGGTGAACATGAAGAAGTTTCTAAATATATACAAGCAAGATTGTTTCTCCACAGTTTTCTTTCAGTGACTGAATGTTATGTGTAGTCTGTCACGACTATTGTAAAATGTTTGATAAGTCTTATGTAAAAACGTTCCTAGATAGCTATCTGTGAGCTCTATTTAGCACAGTGTTCTTTCATTGTAGGAAAATGATACCCATTCATTATGGCATATACTGAAATGTGAGAAATGTCTTAAATACAAATGTTCCTAATAATAGCTTCAAGATGCTTTCACCACAGAGTTCTTTCAGTGAAACAATATTGCAGATATTCTGTGACACTTGTAGTGAAGTGTTAGTTAAAACTTACTTGCAAGCTGGATTCAGCACAGTGTTTCTTTCATTGTTGGAAACTCATATTCAATCAGAACAGCAAATATTGAAATGGTTATAATGACTAATATGAAGATGATCCTTAATGGCTGCAAGTAAGATGGTTTCACCACAGTTTTCTCTCAGTGAACAAATGCTATATATATTCTGTCCCGCATGCAATGAAATGTTTGTTAAGTCTTATATGAACATGTTCCTAAACAGCTACCTGCAAACTGGGCTTAGAACAGTGTTCTCACATGGTTAGCAATTGATAGGTCATCTGTAGGGCATATGCTGAAATGTTTGAAATGTCTTAGGTGAATATGCCCCTAAACAGCTGTAAGCACATTTGTTTCACCAGAGTTCCTTTAGTGTCTGAATCTTATGGATATTTTTCAAGTCTGTAGTGTAATTTTTTAAGTATTTTATGAAGTTCTTCCTAAACAGATACTAGGAAACAAGGGTTCAGCTCATCCTTCTTTCCTTGAGTGAATATTAAAATTATTCTGTCATGACCATAGCGCAATATTTGTTAAGACTTATGAAAAGATATTTCTAAAAAACAACTTTCCAGCTGGGTTCTTAACATTGTTCTTTCATTTTATGGAAGTGATAACCATTCTGGATGGAATACACTGAAATGTTTGAAAAGACTTGTATGAAGATACTCCTAAATAGCTACAAGCAATCTGGTTACACCACAGTGTTCTTTCATTTAATAAACTTTATATATATTCTCCTATAGCTGTAGTGAAATGTTTTATATCATATATGAAAATGTTCCTACAGCTACCTGCAAGCTGGGATCAGCACACTGACTTTTCATTGTAATAAGGTGATAGTTACTTTGTATGGCATACACTGAAATGTCAGAAAAGACTTATATGAGTGTATTTCTAAAGAGATACAAGCAAGCTGGTTTCACAATAGTGATCTTTCATTGAATTAATGTAATAGATATTCTGTCGCACATGTTGTGAAATTTTCAATAAATCTTACACGAAAATGTTACTATAAGTCTACCTGAAAGCTGAGTTAAGTACGATGTTTTTTCATTTTCAGAAAGTATAGCTGTTCTCTATGGCTCATACTGAAATGCTAGAAAAGACTTACATGAAGATGTTCCTTAAAAGCTACAAGGAAGTTGGTTTCACCACAGCATTCTTTCAATGTGTGAATGTTATAGATATTCCATCATGCCCGTAGTGAAATGTTTGATAGGACTTATTTGAAGATTCCCCTAAACAGCTGCAAGCAAGGTGTTTTCACCACAGTGTTCATTCAGAAAACGAATGTTATACGTATTCTGTCATGCCTCAAGAGAACTATTTGATGTCTTAGGTGAGAGTGTTCCTGAACAGCTACAAGCAAGCTTTTTCAACATAGTGTGGCTTCCTTGAATGAATGTTATGGATATCATGTTGCGGCTGTAGAGAAACGTTTGATAAGACATAAATGAAATGCTCATAAAGAGCCACTGGTTTCATCAGAACGTTCTTTCTGGATATGGAAGCGATAGCCATTCTGTAGGCATAATGAAGTGTTTGAAGAGCCTTATACGAAGACATTCCCAAGGCGCCAGAAGTAATCTGGCTTCACCACAGTGTTCTTTCAGTGAACGAGTGTTATAGATAGTCTGTCATGCCTGTAGTGAAATGTTTAATAAGTCTTATATGAAGAGGTTTCAAACAGCCGCCAGCAAGCCGGGTTTAGCACAGTGTCCTTTAACTGTAAGTAAGTGAGAGCCATTCTGTATGGCATATACTTAAATGTTAGAGAGGTCTTATATGAAGATGTTCCTAAATAGAATCCAACAAGATGTGTTCAGGACAGAATAATTTCATCATAAGATAGTGACAGCCATTTAGTATGGCATATACAGAAATGCTGAAAAGGACTTAAATGAAGATCTTCCTTAACAGTCAAACCAAGCCACTTTCACCATAGTCTTCTTTCATTGAATGGATGTAATAGATATTCTGTCATGCCTGTAGTTAAATGTTCAATAGGTCTTACATAAAAATGCTCCTAATAATCTACCTGAAAGCTATGAAACACAACCTTCTTTCCTTGTAAGAAGGGTATGGCCATGCTGTATGCCATATACTGAAATGCTTGAAAAGCTTTATATGAAGATGTTCCTCAACAGTTACAAGAAAACTGCTTTCATCCCTGTGTTCATTCAATGAGTGAATGTTTAGAGATTCTGTCATTCCTGCAAAGGAATGTTTAATAAGTCTTACATGAAGATGTTTCTAAACAGCTACAAGGAAATTTTTTTAAATATAGTGTTATTACATTGAATAAACATTAAAGATATCCTGTCATGACTGTAGGCAAACGTCTGATAAGACTTGAACAAAATATTGATAAACAATTACTTGCAAGCTGGGTTCATCACAGTATTCTTTTCTGGCTATGGAGATGATAGCCATTCTGTATGGCATAAAGTGATATGTTTGAAGAGCCTTTTATTTATATTCTTAAACAGCTAACAAGCAAGATGGTTTCTTCACAGTGTTCTTTCAGTGAATGAATGTTCTAGATATTGTCACATCTGTGGTGAAACATTTGATATATGATGTTCCTAAACAGCTACCTATAAACCGGATTCAGCATGTGTTCTTTCATTTTGTGAAAATGATAGTCGCTCTGTGTGGAATATACTTAAGTATTTGAAGCGTATTATGTGCAGATGTACCTAAACAGTGAAAAGAAGACGGTGTTTGCATAATTTTCTTTCAGATAACAAATGTTATAGACATTGTCACATCTGTAGTCAAATGTTTGATATGATTTATGTGAAAATATCCCTAAACAGCTACCTGTTGGCTTGATTAAGCACAATGCTCTTTCCTTGTAAGAAAGTGATAGCTGTTCCATGTGGCATGTACTGAAATGTTTGAAATGTCATATGTGAAGATGTTCCTTAAGAGCTACTTGCTAGGTGTTTTCAAGACAATGTTCTTTCAGTGAATGAATGTTATAGATAGTCTATCACACCCGTAGTGAAATGCTGGATAAGTTTTATGAAGATGTCCCCAAGTAGCTACAAGCAAAATGGTTTCACAACAGTGTTCTTACAGACATTGAATGTTATAGATATTCTGTCATGCCTGTAGGGAAATGTTTGATAAGACTTGCATGAACACTTACATGAAGATGTTTCTCAACAGCCACAAGCAAGCTTTTTCAACACAGTATTTCATTGAATGAATGTAATAATTATCACATTGTGGCTGCAGAGAAACGTTTGATAAGACACACACAAAATGTTCATAAATAGCATGTGCCAGCTGGTTGCATCACAATGTTGTTTAATTTAATGGAAGTGATCATCATTCTGTATAGCATATGATGTGTTTGAATAGCCTTATGTAAAGATATTCCTAAAAACTTATGAGCAATCTGGTTTCACCAGAGTGTGTTCCTCAGTGAATGAATCTTACAGAGATTCTGTCAGAGCAGTAGTGACATGTTTGGTGTTTTGTATGAAGAAACCCTAAATGGCTTCCTGCAAGATGAGTTCAACACAGTGTTATTTCATTTTAAGAAAATGATAGTCATTCTGTTTGGCATAAACGGAAATATTAGAAAAGCCTTATATCAAGATGTTCCTAATTAGCTACCAGCAATCTGGCTTCACAATAGTGTTCTTTCATTGAATGGATGTAATAGATACTTTGTAGTGAAATGTATGATAAGTCTCTTAGGAAAAGGTTCCTAAACAGCTGCCTGCAATCTGGCTTCAGCACATTATATCACTGTCTCAAAGTGATATTCATTCAGTATGTCTTATATGGAAATGCTTGAAATGGTGAACATGAAGAAGTTTCTAAATATATACAAGCAAGATTGTTTCTCCACAGTTTTCTTTCAGTGACTGAATGTTATGTGTAGTCTGTCACGACTATTGTAAAATGTTTGATAAGTCTTATGTAAAAACGTTCCTAGATAGCTATCTGTGAGCTCTATTTAGCACAGTGTTCTTTCATTGTAGGAAAATGATACCCATTCATTATGGCATATACTGAAATGTGAGAAATGTCTTAAATACAAATGTTCCTAATAATAGCTTCAAGATGCTTTCACCACAGAGTTCTTTCAGTGAAACAATATTGCAGATATTCTGTGACACTTGTAGTGAAGTGTTAGTTAAAACTTACTTGCAAGCTGGATTCAGCACAGTGTTTCTTTCATTGTTGGAAACTCATATTCAATCAGAACAGCAAATATTGAAATGGTTATAATGACTAATATGAAGATGATCCTTAATGGCTGCAAGTAAGATGGTTTCACCACAGTTTTCTCTCAGTGAACAAATGCTATATATATTCTGTCCCGCATGCAATGAAATGTTTGTTAAGTCTTATATGAACATGTTCCTAAACAGCTACCTGCAAACTGGGCTTAGAACAGTGTTCTCACATGGTTAGCAATTGATTGGTCATCTGTAGGGCATATGCTGAAATGTTTGAAATGTCTTAGGTGAATATGCCCCTAAACAGCTGTAAGCACATTTGTTTCACCAGAGTTCCTTTAGTGTCTGAATCTTATGGATATTTTTCAAGTCTGTAGTGTAATTTTTTAAGTATTTTATGAAGTTCTTCCTAAACAGATACTAGGAAACAAGGGTTCAGCTCATCCTTCTTTCCTTGAGTGAATATTAAAATTATTCTGTCATGACCATAGCGCAATATTTGTTAAGACTTATGAAAAGATATTTCTAAAAAACAACTTTCCAGCTGGGTTCTTAACATTGTTCTTTCATTTTATGGAAGTGATAACCATTCTGGATGGAATACACTGAAATGTTTGAAAAGACTTGTATGAAGATACTCCTAAATAGCTACAAGCAATCTGGTTACACCACAGTGTTCTTTCATTTAATAAACTTTATATATATTCTCCTATAGCTGTAGTGAAATGTTTTATATCATATATGAAAATGTTCCTACAGCTACCTGCAAGCTGGGATCAGCACACTGACTTTTCATTGTAATAAGGTGATAGTTACTTTGTATGGCATACACTGAAATGTCAGAAAAGACTTATATGAGTGTATTTCTAAAGAGATACAAGCAAGCTGGTTTCACAATAGTGATCTTTCATTGAATTAATGTAATAGATATTCTGTCGCACATGTTGTGAAATTTTCAATAAATCTTACACGAAAATGTTACTATAAGTCTACCTGAAAGCTGAGTTAAGTACGATGTTTTTTCATTTTCAGAAAGTATAGCTGTTCTCTATGGCTCATACTGAAATGCTAGAAAAGACTTACATGAAGATGTTCCTTAAAAGCTACAAGGAAGTTGGTTTCACCACAGCATTCTTTCAATGTGTGAATGTTATAGATATTCCATCATGCCCGTAGTGAAATGTTTGATAGGACTTATTTGAAGATTCCCCTAAACAGCTGCAAGCAAGGTGTTTTCACCACAGTGTTCATTCAGAAAACGAATGTTATACGTATTCTGTCATGCCTCAAGAGAACTATTTGATGTCTTAGGTGAGAGTGTTCCTGAACAGCTACAAGCAAGCTTTTTCAACATAGTGTGGCTTCCTTGAATGAATGTTATGGATATCATGTTGCGGCTGTAGAGAAACGTTTGATAAGACATAAATGAAATGCTCATAAAGAGCCACTGGTTTCCTCAGAACGTTCTTTCTGGATATGGAAGCGATAGCCATTCTGTAGGCATAATGAAGTGTTTGAAGAGCCTTATACGAAGACATTCCCAAGGCGCCAGAAGTAATCTGGCTTCACCACAGTGTTCTTTCAGTGAACGAGTGTTATAGATAGTCTGTCATGCCTGTAGTGAAATGTTTAATAAGTCTTATATGAAGAGGTTTCAAACAGCCGCCAGCAAGCCGGGTTTAGCACAGTGTCCTTTAACTGTAAGTAAGTGAGAGCCATTCTGTATGGCATATACTTAAATGTTAGAGAGGTCTTATATGAAGATGTTCCTAAATAGAATCCAACAAGATGTGTTCAGGACAGAATAATTTCATCATAAGATAGTGACAGCCATTTAGTATGGCATATACAGAAATGCTGAAAAGGACTTAAATGAAGATCTTCCTTAACAGTCAAACCAAGCCACTTTCACCATAGTCTTCTTTCATTGAATGGATGTAATAGATATTCTGTCATGCCTGTAGTTAAATGTTCAATAGGTCTTACATAAAAATGCTCCTAATAATCTACCTGAAAGCTATGAAACACAACCTTCTTTCCTTGTAAGAAGGGTATGGCCATGCTGTATGCCATATACTGAAATGCTTGAAAAGCTTTATATGAAGATGTTCCTCAACAGTTACAAGAAAACTGCTTTCATCCCTGTGTTCATTCAATGAGTGAATGTTTAGAGATTCTGTCATTCCTGCAAAGGAATGTTTAATAAGTCTTACATGAAGATGTTTCTAAACAGCTACAAGGAAATTTTTTTAAATATAGTGTTATTACATTGAATAAACATTAAAGATATCCTGTCATGACTGTAGGCAAACGTCTGATAAGACTTGAACAAAATATTGATAAACAATTACTTGCAAGCTGGGTTCATCACAGTATTCTTTTCTGGCTATGGAGATGATAGCCATTCTGTATGGCATAAAGTGATATGTTTGAAGAGCCTTTTATTTATATTCTTAAACAGCTAACAAGCAAGATGGTTTCTTCACAGTGTTCTTTCAGTGAATGAATGTTCTAGATATTGTCACATCTGTGGTGAAACATTTGATATATGATGTTCCTAAACAGCTACCTATAAACCGGATTCAGCATGTGTTCTTTCATTTTGTGAAAATGATAGTCGCTCTGTGTGGAATATACTTAAGTATTTGAAGCGTATTATGTGCAGATGTACCTAAACAGTGAAAAGAAGACGGTGTTTGCATAATTTTCTTTCAGATAACAAATGTTATAGACATTGTCACATCTGTAGTCAAATGTTTGATATGATTTATGTGAAAATATCCCTAAACAGCTACCTGTTGGCTTGATTAAGCACAATGCTCTTTCCTTGTAAGAAAGTGATAGCTGTTCCATGTGGCATGTACTGAAATGTTTGAAATGTCATATGTGAAGATGTTCCTTAAGAGCTACTTGCTAGGTGTTTTCAAGACAATGTTCTTTCAGTGAATGAATGTTATAGATAGTCTATCACACCCGTAGTGAAATGCTGGATAAGTTTTATGAAGATGTCCCCAAGTAGCTACAAGCAAAATGGTTTCACAACAGTGTTCTTACAGACATTGAATGTTATAGATATTCTGTCATGCCTGTAGGGAAATGTTTGATAAGACTTGCATGAACACTTACATGAAGATGTTTCTCAACAGCCACAAGCAAGCTTTTTCAACACAGTATTTCATTGAATGAATGTAATAATTATCACATTGTGGCTGCAGAGAAACGTTTGATAAGACACACACAAAATGTTCATAAATAGCATGTGCCAGCTGGTTGCATCACAATGTTGTTTAATTTAATGGAAGTGATCATCATTCTGTATAGCATATGATGTGTTTGAATAGCCTTATGTAAAGATATTCCTAAAAACTTATGAGCAATCTGGTTTCACCAGAGTGTGTTCCTCAGTGAATGAATCTTACAGAGATTCTGTCAGAGCAGTAGTGACATGTTTGGTGTTTTGTATGAAGAAACCCTAAATGGCTTCCTGCAAGATGAGTTCAACACAGTGTTATTTCATTTTAAGAAAATGATAGTCATTCTGTTTGGCATAAACGGAAATATTAGAAAAGCCTTATATCAAGATGTTCCTAATTAGCTACCAGCAATCTGGCTTCACAATAGTGTTCTTTCATTGAATGGATGTAATAGATACTTTGTAGTGAAATGTATGATAAGTCTCTTAGGAAAAGGTTCCTAAACAGCTGCCTGCAATCTGGCTTCAGCACATTATATCACTGTCTCAAAGTGATATTCATTCAGTATGTCTTATATGGAAATGCTTGAAATGGTGAACATGAAGAAGTTTCTAAATATATACAAGCAAGATTGTTTCTCCACAGTTTTCTTTCAGTGACTGAATGTTATGTGTAGTCTGTCACGACTATTGTAAAATGTTTGATAAGTCTTATGTAAAAACGTTCCTAGATAGCTATCTGTGAGCTCTATTTAGCACAGTGTTCTTTCATTGTAGGAAAATGATACCCATTCATTATGGCATATACTGAAATGTGAGAAATGTCTTAAATACAAATGTTCCTAATAATAGCTTCAAGATGCTTTCACCACAGAGTTCTTTCAGTGAAACAATATTGCAGATATTCTGTGACACTTGTAGTGAAGTGTTAGTTAAAACTTACTTGCAAGCTGGATTCAGCACAGTGTTTCTTTCATTGTTGGAAACTCATATTCAATCAGAACAGCAAATATTGAAATGGTTATAATGACTAATATGAAGATGATCCTTAATGGCTGCAAGTAAGATGGTTTCACCACAGTTTTCTCTCAGTGAACAAATGCTATATATATTCTGTCCCGCATGCAATGAAATGTTTGTTAAGTCTTATATGAACATGTTCCTAAACAGCTACCTGCAAACTGGGCTTAGAACAGTGTTCTCACATGGTTAGCAATTGATAGGTCATCTGTAGGGCATATGCTGAAATGTTTGAAATGTCTTAGGTGAATATGCCCCTAAACAGCTGTAAGCACATTTGTTTCACCAGAGTTCCTTTAGTGTCTGAATCTTATGGATATTTTTCAAGTCTGTAGTGTAATTTTTTAAGTATTTTATGAAGTTCTTCCTAAACAGATACTAGGAAACAAGGGTTCAGCTCATCCTTCTTTCCTTGAGTGAATATTAAAATTATTCTGTCATGACCATAGCGCAATATTTGTTAAGACTTATGAAAAGATATTTCTAAAAAACAACTTTCCAGCTGGGTTCTTAACATTGTTCTTTCATTTTATGGAAGTGATAACCATTCTGGATGGAATACACTGAAATGTTTGAAAAGACTTGTATGAAGATACTCCTAAATAGCTACAAGCAATCTGGTTACACCACAGTGTTCTTTCATTTAATAAACTTTATATATATTCTCCTATAGCTGTAGTGAAATGTTTTATATCATATATGAAAATGTTCCTACAGCTACCTGCAAGCTGGGATCAGCACACTGACTTTTCATTGTAATAAGGTGATAGTTACTTTGTATGGCATACACTGAAATGTCAGAAAAGACTTATATGAGTGTATTTCTAAAGAGATACAAGCAAGCTGGTTTCACAATAGTGATCTTTCATTGAATTAATGTAATAGATATTCTGTCGCACATGTTGTGAAATTTTCAATAAATCTTACACGAAAATGTTACTATAAGTCTACCTGAAAGCTGAGTTAAGTACGATGTTTTTTCATTTTCAGAAAGTATAGCTGTTCTCTATGGCTCATACTGAAATGCTAGAAAAGACTTACATGAAGATGTTCCTTAAAAGCTACAAGGAAGTTGGTTTCACCACAGCATTCTTTCAATGTGTGAATGTTATAGATATTCCATCATGCCCGTAGTGAAATGTTTGATAGGACTTATTTGAAGATTCCCCTAAACAGCTGCAAGCAAGGTGTTTTCACCACAGTGTTCATTCAGAAAACGAATGTTATACGTATTCTGTCATGCCTCAAGAGAACTATTTGATGTCTTAGGTGAGAGTGTTCCTGAACAGCTACAAGCAAGCTTTTTCAACATAGTGTGGCTTCCTTGAATGAATGTTATGGATATCATGTTGCGGCTGTAGAGAAACGTTTGATAAGACATAAATGAAATGCTCATAAAGAGCCACTGGTTTCATCAGAACGTTCTTTCTGGATATGGAAGCGATAGCCATTCTGTAGGCATAATGAAGTGTTTGAAGAGCCTTATACGAAGACATTCCCAAGGCGCCAGAAGTAATCTGGCTTCACCACAGTGTTCTTTCAGTGAACGAGTGTTATAGATAGTCTGTCATGCCTGTAGTGAAATGTTTAATAAGTCTTATATGAAGAGGTTTCAAACAGCCGCCAGCAAGCCGGGTTTAGCACAGTGTCCTTTAACTGTAAGTAAGTGAGAGCCATTCTGTATGGCATATACTTAAATGTTAGAGAGGTCTTATATGAAGATGTTCCTAAATAGAATCCAACAAGATGTGTTCAGGACAGAATAATTTCATCATAAGATAGTGACAGCCATTTAGTATGGCATATACAGAAATGCTGAAAAGGACTTAAATGAAGATCTTCCTTAACAGTCAAACCAAGCCACTTTCACCATAGTCTTCTTTCATTGAATGGATGTAATAGATATTCTGTCATGCCTGTAGTTAAATGTTCAATAGGTCTTACATAAAAATGCTCCTAATAATCTACCTGAAAGCTATGAAACACAACCTTCTTTCCTTGTAAGAAGGGTATGGCCATGCTGTATGCCATATACTGAAATGCTTGAAAAGCTTTATATGAAGATGTTCCTCAACAGTTACAAGAAAACTGCTTTCATCCCTGTGTTCATTCAATGAGTGAATGTTTAGAGATTCTGTCATTCCTGCAAAGGAATGTTTAATAAGTCTTACATGAAGATGTTTCTAAACAGCTACAAGGAAATTTTTTTAAATATAGTGTTATTACATTGAATAAACATTAAAGATATCCTGTCATGACTGTAGGCAAACGTCTGATAAGACTTGAACAAAATATTGATAAACAGTTACTTGCAAGCTGGGTTCATCACAGTATTCTTTTCTGGCTATGGAGATGATAGCCATTCTGTATGGCATAAAGTGATATGTTTGAAGAGCCTTTTATTTATATTCTTAAACAGCTAACAAGCAAGATGGTTTCTTCACAGTGTTCTTTCAGTGAATGAATGTTCTAGATATTGTCACATCTGTGGTGAAACATTTGATATATGATGTTCCTAAACAGCTACCTATAAACCGGATTCAGCATGTGTTCTTTCATTTTGTGAAAATGATAGTCGCTCTGTGTGGAATATACTTAAGTATTTGAAGCGTATTATGTGCAGATGTACCTAAACAGTGAAAAGAAGACGGTGTTTGCATAATTTTCTTTCAGATAACAAATGTTATAGACATTGTCACATCTGTAGTCAAATGTTTGATATGATTTATGTGAAAATATCCCTAAACAGCTACCTGTTGGCTTGATTAAGCACAATGCTCTTTCCTTGTAAGAAAGTGATAGCTGTTCCATGTGGCATGTACTGAAATGTTTGAAATGTCATATGTGAAGATGTTCCTTAAGAGCTACTTGCTAGGTGTTTTCAAGACAATGTTCTTTCAGTGAATGAATGTTATAGATAGTCTATCACACCCGTAGTGAAATGCTGGATAAGTTTTATGAAGATGTCCCCAAGTAGCTACAAGCAAAATGGTTTCACAACAGTGTTCTTACAGACATTGAATGTTATAGATATTCTGTCATGCCTGTAGGGAAATGTTTGATAAGACTTGCATGAACACTTACATGAAGATGTTTCTCAACAGCCACAAGCAAGCTTTTTCAACACAGTATTTCATTGAATGAATGTAATAATTATCACATTGTGGCTGCAGAGAAACGTTTGATAAGACACACACAAAATGTTCATAAATAGCATGTGCCAGCTGGTTGCATCACAATGTTGTTTAATTTAATGGAAGTGATCATCATTCTGTATAGCATATGATGTGTTTGAATAGCCTTATGTAAAGATATTCCTAAAAACTTATGAGCAATCTGGTTTCACCAGAGTGTGTTCCTCAGTGAATGAATCTTACAGAGATTCTGTCAGAGCAGTAGTGACATGTTTGGTGTTTTGTATGAAGAAACCCTAAATGGCTTCCTGCAAGATGAGTTCAACACAGTGTTATTTCATTTTAAGAAAATGATAGTCATTCTGTTTGGCATAAACGGAAATATTAGAAAAGCCTTATATCAAGATGTTCCTAATTAGCTACCAGCAATCTGGCTTCACAATAGTGTTCTTTCATTGAATGGATGTAATAGATACTTTGTAGTGAAATGTATGATAAGTCTCTTAGGAAAAGGTTCCTAAACAGCTGCCTGCAATCTGGCTTCAGCACATTATATCACTGTCTCAAAGTGATATTCATTCAGTATGTCTTATATGGAAATGCTTGAAATGGTGAACATGAAGAAGTTTCTAAATATATACAAGCAAGATTGTTTCTCCACAGTTTTCTTTCAGTGACTGAATGTTATGTGTAGTCTGTCACGACTATTGTAAAATGTTTGATAAGTCTTATGTAAAAACGTTCCTAGATAGCTATCTGTGAGCTCTATTTAGCACAGTGTTCTTTCATTGTAGGAAAATGATACCCATTCATTATGGCATATACTGAAATGTGAGAAATGTCTTAAATACAAATGTTCCTAATAATAGCTTCAAGATGCTTTCACCACAGAGTTCTTTCAGTGAAACAATATTGCAGATATTCTGTGACACTTGTAGTGAAGTGTTAGTTAAAACTTACTTGCAAGCTGGATTCAGCACAGTGTTTCTTTCATTGTTGGAAACTCATATTCAATCAGAACAGCAAATATTGAAATGGTTATAATGACTAATATGAAGATGATCCTTAATGGCTGCAAGTAAGATGGTTTCACCACAGTTTTCTCTCAGTGAACAAATGCTATATATATTCTGTCCCGCATGCAATGAAATGTTTGTTAAGTCTTATATGAACATGTTCCTAAACAGCTACCTGCAAACTGGGCTTAGAACAGTGTTCTCACATGGTTAGCAATTGATAGGTCATCTGTAGGGCATATGCTGAAATGTTTGAAATGTCTTAGGTGAATATGCCCCTAAACAGCTGTAAGCACATTTGTTTCACCAGAGTTCCTTTAGTGTCTGAATCTTATGGATATTTTTCAAGTCTGTAGTGTAATTTTTTAAGTATTTTATGAAGTTCTTCCTAAACAGATACTAGGAAACAAGGGTTCAGCTCATCCTTCTTTCCTTGAGTGAATATTAAAATTATTCTGTCATGACCATAGCGCAATATTTGTTAAGACTTATGAAAAGATATTTCTAAAAAACAACTTTCCAGCTGGGTTCTTAACATTGTTCTTTCATTTTATGGAAGTGATAACCATTCTGGATGGAATACACTGAAATGTTTGAAAAGACTTGTATGAAGATACTCCTAAATAGCTACAAGCAATCTGGTTACACCACAGTGTTCTTTCATTTAATAAACTTTATATATATTCTCCTATAGCTGTAGTGAAATGTTTTATATCATATATGAAAATGTTCCTACAGCTACCTGCAAGCTGGGATCAGCACACTGACTTTTCATTGTAATAAGGTGATAGTTACTTTGTATGGCATACACTGAAATGTCAGAAAAGACTTATATGAGTGTATTTCTAAAGAGATACAAGCAAGCTGGTTTCACAATAGTGATCTTTCATTGAATTAATGTAATAGATATTCTGTCGCACATGTTGTGAAATTTTCAATAAATCTTACACGAAAATGTTACTATAAGTCTACCTGAAAGCTGAGTTAAGTACGATGTTTTTTCATTTTCAGAAAGTATAGCTGTTCTCTATGGCTCATACTGAAATGCTAGAAAAGACTTACATGAAGATGTTCCTTAAAAGCTACAAGGAAGTTGGTTTCACCACAGCATTCTTTCAATGTGTGAATGTTATAGATATTCCATCATGCCCGTAGTGAAATGTTTGATAGGACTTATTTGAAGATTCCCCTAAACAGCTGCAAGCAAGGTGTTTTCACCACAGTGTTCATTCAGAAAACGAATGTTATACGTATTCTGTCATGCCTCAAGAGAACTATTTGATGTCTTAGGTGAGAGTGTTCCTGAACAGCTACAAGCAAGCTTTTTCAACATAGTGTGGCTTCCTTGAATGAATGTTATGGATATCATGTTGCGGCTGTAGAGAAACGTTTGATAAGACATAAATGAAATGCTCATAAAGAGCCACTGGTTTCATCAGAACGTTCTTTCTGGATATGGAAGCGATAGCCATTCTGTAGGCATAATGAAGTGTTTGAAGAGCCTTATACGAAGACATTCCCAAGGCGCCAGAAGTAATCTGGCTTCACCACAGTGTTCTTTCAGTGAACGAGTGTTATAGATAGTCTGTCATGCCTGTAGTGAAATGTTTAATAAGTCTTATATGAAGAGGTTTCAAACAGCCGCCAGCAAGCCGGGTTTAGCACAGTGTCCTTTAACTGTAAGTAAGTGAGAGCCATTCTGTATGGCATATACTTAAATGTTAGAGAGGTCTTATATGAAGATGTTCCTAAATAGAATCCAACAAGATGTGTTCAGGACAGAATAATTTCATCATAAGATAGTGACAGCCATTTAGTATGGCATATACAGAAATGCTGAAAAGGACTTAAATGAAGATCTTCCTTAACAGTCAAACCAAGCCACTTTCACCATAGTCTTCTTTCATTGAATGGATGTAATAGATATTCTGTCATGCCTGTAGTTAAATGTTCAATAGGTCTTACATAAAAATGCTCCTAATAATCTACCTGAAAGCTATGAAACACAACCTTCTTTCCTTGTAAGAAGGGTATGGCCATGCTGTATGCCATATACTGAAATGCTTGAAAAGCTTTATATGAAGATGTTCCTCAACAGTTACAAGAAAACTGCTTTCATCCCTGTGTTCATTCAATGAGTGAATGTTTAGAGATTCTGTCATTCCTGCAAAGGAATGTTTAATAAGTCTTACATGAAGATGTTTCTAAACAGCTACAAGGAAATTTTTTTAAATATAGTGTTATTACATTGAATAAACATTAAAGATATCCTGTCATGACTGTAGGCAAACGTCTGATAAGACTTGAACAAAATATTGATAAACAGTTACTTGCAAGCTGGGTTCATCACAGTATTCTTTTCTGGCTATGGAGATGATAGCCATTCTGTATGGCATAAAGTGATATGTTTGAAGAGCCTTTTATTTATATTCTTAAACAGCTAACAAGCAAGATGGTTTCTTCACAGTGTTCTTTCAGTGAATGAATGTTCTAGATATTGTCACATCTGTGGTGAAACATTTGATATATGATGTTCCTAAACAGCTACCTATAAACCGGATTCAGCATGTGTTCTTTCATTTTGTGAAAATGATAGTCGCTCTGTGTGGAATATACTTAAGTATTTGAAGCGTATTATGTGCAGATGTACCTAAACAGTGAAAAGAAGACGGTGTTTGCATAATTTTCTTTCAGATAACAAATGTTATAGACATTGTCACATCTGTAGTCAAATGTTTGATATGATTTATGTGAAAATATCCCTAAACAGCTACCTGTTGGCTTGATTAAGCACAATGCTCTTTCCTTGTAAGAAAGTGATAGCTGTTCCATGTGGCATGTACTGAAATGTTTGAAATGTCATATGTGAAGATGTTCCTTAAGAGCTACTTGCTAGGTGTTTTCAAGACAATGTTCTTTCAGTGAATGAATGTTATAGATAGTCTATCACACCCGTAGTGAAATGCTGGATAAGTTTTATGAAGATGTCCCCAAGTAGCTACAAGCAAAATGGTTTCACAACAGTGTTCTTACAGACATTGAATGTTATAGATATTCTGTCATGCCTGTAGGGAAATGTTTGATAAGACTTGCATGAACACTTACATGAAGATGTTTCTCAACAGCCACAAGCAAGCTTTTTCAACACAGTATTTCATTGAATGAATGTAATAATTATCACATTGTGGCTGCAGAGAAACGTTTGATAAGACACACACAAAATGTTCATAAATAGCATGTGCCAGCTGGTTGCATCACAATGTTGTTTAATTTAATGGACGTGATCATCATTCTGTATAGCATATGATGTGTTTGAATAGCCTTATGTAAAGATATTCCTAAAAACTTATGAGCAATCTGGTTTCACCAGAGTGTGTTCCTCAGTGAATGAATCTTACAGAGATTCTGTCAGAGCAGTAGTGACATGTTTGGTGTTTTGTATGAAGAAACCCTAAATGGCTTCCTGCAAGATGAGTTCAACACAGTGTTATTTCATTTTAAGAAAATGATAGTCATTCTGTTTGGCATAAACGGAAATATTAGAAAAGCCTTATATCAAGATGTTCCTAATTAGCTACCAGCAATCTGGCTTCACAATAGTGTTCTTTCATTGAATGGATGTAATAGATACTTTGTAGTGAAATGTATGATAAGTCTCTTAGGAAAAGGTTCCTAAACAGCTGCCTGCAATCTGGCTTCAGCACATTATATCACTGTCTCAAAGTGATATTCATTCAGTATGTCTTATATGGAAATGCTTGAAATGGTGAACATGAAGAAGTTTCTAAATATATACAAGCAAGATTGTTTCTCCACAGTTTTCTTTCAGTGACTGAATGTTATGTGTAGTCTGTCACGACTATTGTAAAATGTTTGATAAGTCTTATGTAAAAACGTTCCTAGATAGCTATCTGTGAGCTCTATTTAGCACAGTGTTCTTTCATTGTAGGAAAATGATACCCATTCATTATGGCATATACTGAAATGTGAGAAATGTCTTAAATACAAATGTTCCTAATAATAGCTTCAAGATGCTTTCACCACAGAGTTCTTTCAGTGAAACAATATTGCAGATATTCTGTGACACTTGTAGTGAAGTGTTAGTTAAAACTTACTTGCAAGCTGGATTCAGCACAGTGTTTCTTTCATTGTTGGAAACTCATATTCAATCAGAACAGCAAATATTGAAATGGTTATAATGACTAATATGAAGATGATCCTTAATGGCTGCAAGTAAGATGGTTTCACCACAGTTTTCTCTCAGTGAACAAATGCTATATATATTCTGTCCCGCATGCAATGAAATGTTTGTTAAGTCTTATATGAACATGTTCCTAAACAGCTACCTGCAAACTGGGCTTAGAACAGTGTTCTCACATGGTTAGCAATTGATAGGTCATCTGTAGGGCATATGCTGAAATGTTTGAAATGTCTTAGGTGAATATGCCCCTAAACAGCTGTAAGCACATTTGTTTCACCAGAGTTCCTTTAGTGTCTGAATCTTATGGATATTTTTCAAGTCTGTAGTGTAATTTTTTAAGTATTTTATGAAGTTCTTCCTAAACAGATACTAGGAAACAAGGGTTCAGCTCATCCTTCTTTCCTTGAGTGAATATTAAAATTATTCTGTCATGACCATAGCGCAATATTTGTTAAGACTTATGAAAAGATATTTCTAAAAAACAACTTTCCAGCTGGGTTCTTAACATTGTTCTTTCATTTTATGGAAGTGATAACCATTCTGGATGGAATACACTGAAATGTTTGAAAAGACTTGTATGAAGATACTCCTAAATAGCTACAAGCAATCTGGTTACACCACAGTGTTCTTTCATTTAATAAACTTTATATATATTCTCCTATAGCTGTAGTGAAATGTTTTATATCATATATGAAAATGTTCCTACAGCTACCTGCAAGCTGGGATCAGCACACTGACTTTTCATTGTAATAAGGTGATAGTTACTTTGTATGGCATACACTGAAATGTCAGAAAAGACTTATATGAGTGTATTTCTAAAGAGATACAAGCAAGCTGGTTTCACAATAGTGATCTTTCATTGAATTAATGTAATAGATATTCTGTCGCACATGTTGTGAAATTTTCAATAAATCTTACACGAAAATGTTACTATAAGTCTACCTGAAAGCTGAGTTAAGTACGATGTTTTTTCATTTTCAGAAAGTATAGCTGTTCTCTATGGCTCATACTGAAATGCTAGAAAAGACTTACATGAAGATGTTCCTTAAAAGCTACAAGGAAGTTGGTTTCACCACAGCATTCTTTCAATGTGTGAATGTTATAGATATTCCATCATGCCCGTAGTGAAATGTTTGATAGGACTTATTTGAAGATTCCCCTAAACAGCTGCAAGCAAGGTGTTTTCACCACAGTGTTCATTCAGAAAACGAATGTTATACGTATTCTGTCATGCCTCAAGAGAACTATTTGATGTCTTAGGTGAGAGTGTTCCTGAACAGCTACAAGCAAGCTTTTTCAACATAGTGTGGCTTCCTTGAATGAATGTTATGGATATCATGTTGCGGCTGTAGAGAAACGTTTGATAAGACATAAATGAAATGCTCATAAAGAGCCACTGGTTTCATCAGAACGTTCTTTCTGGATATGGAAGCGATAGCCATTCTGTAGGCATAATGAAGTGTTTGAAGAGCCTTATACGAAGACATTCCCAAGGCGCCAGAAGTAATCTGGCTTCACCACAGTGTTCTTTCAGTGAACGAGTGTTATAGATAGTCTGTCATGCCTGTAGTGAAATGTTTAATAAGTCTTATAGGAAGAGGTTTCAAACAGCCGCCAGCAAGCCGGGTTTAGCACAGTGTCCTTTAACTGTAAGTAAGTGAGAGCCATTCTGTATGGCATATACTTAAATGTTAGAGAGGTCTTATATGAAGATGTTCCTAAATAGAATCCAACAAGATGTGTTCAGGACAGAATAATTTCATCATAAGATAGTGACAGCCATTTAGTATGGCATATACAGAAATGCTGAAAAGGACTTAAATGAAGATCTTCCTTAACAGTCAAACCAAGCCACTTTCACCATAGTCTTCTTTCATTGAATGGATGTAATAGATATTCTGTCATGCCTGTAGTTAAATGTTCAATAGGTCTTACATAAAAATGCTCCTAATAATCTACCTGAAAGCTATGAAACACAACCTTCTTTCCTTGTAAGAAGGGTATGGCCATGCTGTATGCCATATACTGAAATGCTTGAAAAGCTTTATATGAAGATGTTCCTCAACAGTTACAAGAAAACTGCTTTCATCCCTGTGTTCATTCAATGAGTGAATGTTTAGAGATTCTGTCATTCCTGCAAAGGAATGTTTAATAAGTCTTACATGAAGATGTTTCTAAACAGCTACAAGGAAATTTTTTTAAATATAGTGTTATTACATTGAATAAACATTAAAGATATCCTGTCATGACTGTAGGCAAACGTCTGATAAGACTTGAACAAAATATTGATAAACAATTACTTGCAAGCTGGGTTCATCACAGTATTCTTTTCTGGCTATGGAGATGATAGCCATTCTGTATGGCATAAAGTGATATGTTTGAAGAGCCTTTTATTTATATTCTTAAACAGCTAACAAGCAAGATGGTTTCTTCACAGTGTTCTTTCAGTGAATGAATGTTCTAGATATTGTCACATCTGTGGTGAAACATTTGATATATGATGTTCCTAAACAGCTACCTATAAACCGGATTCAGCATGTGTTCTTTCATTTTGTGAAAATGATAGTCGCTCTGTGTGGAATATACTTAAGTATTTGAAGCGTATTATGTGCAGATGTACCTAAACAGTGAAAAGAAGACGGTGTTTGCATAATTTTCTTTCAGATAACAAATGTTATAGACATTGTCACATCTGTAGTCAAATGTTTGATATGATTTATGTGAAAATATCCCTAAACAGCTACCTGTTGGCTTGATTAAGCACAATGCTCTTTCCTTGTAAGAAAGTGATAGCTGTTCCATGTGGCATGTACTGAAATGTTTGAAATGTCATATGTGAAGATGTTCCTTAAGAGCTACTTGCTAGGTGTTTTCAAGACAATGTTCTTTCAGTGAATGAATGTTATAGATAGTCTATCACACCCGTAGTGAAATGCTGGATAAGTTTTATGAAGATGTCCCCAAGTAGCTACAAGCAAAATGGTTTCACAACAGTGTTCTTACAGACATTGAATGTTATAGATATTCTGTCATGCCTGTAGGGAAATGTTTGATAAGACTTGCATGAACACTTACATGAAGATGTTTCTCAACAGCCACAAGCAAGCTTTTTCAACACAGTATTTCATTGAATGAATGTAATAATTATCACATTGTGGCTGCAGAGAAACGTTTGATAAGACACACACAAAATGTTCATAAATAGCATGTGCCAGCTGGTTGCATCACAATGTTGTTTAATTTAATGGAAGTGATCATCATTCTGTATAGCATATGATGTGTTTGAATAGCCTTATGTAAAGATATTCCTAAAAACTTATGAGCAATCTGGTTTCACCAGAGTGTGTTCCTCAGTGAATGAATCTTACAGAGATTCTGTCAGAGCAGTAGTGACATGTTTGGTGTTTTGTATGAAGAAACCCTAAATGGCTTCCTGCAAGATGAGTTCAACACAGTGTTATTTCATTTTAAGAAAATGATAGTCATTCTGTTTGGCATAAACGGAAATATTAGAAAAGCCTTATATCAAGATGTTCCTAATTAGCTACCAGCAATCTGGCTTCACAATAGTGTTCTTTCATTGAATGGATGTAATAGATACTTTGTAGTGAAATGTATGATAAGTCTCTTAGGAAAAGGTTCCTAAACAGCTGCCTGCAATCTGGCTTCAGCACATTATATCACTGTCTCAAAGTGATATTCATTCAGTATGTCTTATATGGAAATGCTTGAAATGGTGAACATGAAGAAGTTTCTAAATATATACAAGCAAGATTGTTTCTCCACAGTTTTCTTTCAGTGACTGAATGTTATGTGTAGTCTGTCACGACTATTGTAAAATGTTTGATAAGTCTTATGTAAAAACGTTCCTAGATAGCTATCTGTGAGCTCTATTTAGCACAGTGTTCTTTCATTGTAGGAAAATGATACCCATTCATTATGGCATATACTGAAATGTGAGAAATGTCTTAAATACAAATGTTCCTAATAATAGCTTCAAGATGCTTTCACCACAGAGTTCTTTCAGTGAAACAATATTGCAGATATTCTGTGACACTTGTAGTGAAGTGTTAGTTAAAACTTACTTGCAAGCTGGATTCAGCACAGTGTTTCTTTCATTGTTGGAAACTCATATTCAATCAGAACAGCAAATATTGAAATGGTTATAATGACTAATATGAAGATGATCCTTAATGGCTGCAAGTAAGATGGTTTCACCACAGTTTTCTCTCAGTGAACAAATGCTATATATATTCTGTCCCGCATGCAATGAAATGTTTGTTAAGTCTTATATGAACATGTTCCTAAACAGCTACCTGCAAACTGGGCTTAGAACAGTGTTCTCACATGGTTAGCAATTGATAGGTCATCTGTAGGGCATATGCTGAAATGTTTGAAATGTCTTAGGTGAATATGCCCCTAAACAGCTGTAAGCACATTTGTTTCACCAGAGTTCCTTTAGTGTCTGAATCTTATGGATATTTTTCAAGTCTGTAGTGTAATTTTTTAAGTATTTTATGAAGTTCTTCCTAAACAGATACTAGGAAACAAGGGTTCAGCTCATCCTTCTTTCCTTGAGTGAATATTAAAATTATTCTGTCATGACCATAGCGCAATATTTGTTAAGACTTATGAAAAGATATTTCTAAAAAACAACTTTCCAGCTGGGTTCTTAACATTGTTCTTTCATTTTATGGAAGTGATAACCATTCTGGATGGAATACACTGAAATGTTTGAAAAGACTTGTATGAAGATACTCCTAAATAGCTACAAGCAATCTGGTTACACCACAGTGTTCTTTCATTTAATAAACTTTATATATATTCTCCTATAGCTGTAGTGAAATGTTTTATATCATATATGAAAATGTTCCTACAGCTACCTGCAAGCTGGGATCAGCACACTGACTTTTCATTGTAATAAGGTGATAGTTACTTTGTATGGCATACACTGAAATGTCAGAAAAGACTTATATGAGTGTATTTCTAAAGAGATACAAGCAAGCTGGTTTCACAATAGTGATCTTTCATTGAATTAATGTAATAGATATTCTGTCGCACATGTTGTGAAATTTTCAATAAATCTTACACGAAAATGTTACTATAAGTCTACCTGAAAGCTGAGTTAAGTACGATGTTTTTTCATTTTCAGAAAGTATAGCTGTTCTCTATGGCTCATACTGAAATGCTAGAAAAGACTTACATGAAGATGTTCCTTAAAAGCTACAAGGAAGTTGGTTTCACCACAGCATTCTTTCAATGTGTGAATGTTGTAGATATTCCATCATGCCCGTAGTGAAATGTTTGATAGGACTTATTTGAAGATTCCCCTAAACAGCTGCAAGCAAGGTGTTTTCACCACAGTGTTCATTCAGAAAACGAATGTTATACGTATTCTGTCATGCCTCAAGAGAACTATTTGATGTCTTAGGTGAGAGTGTTCCTGAACAGCTACAAGCAAGCTTTTTCAACATAGTGTGGCTTCCTTGAATGAATGTTATGGATATCATGTTGCGGCTGTAGAGAAACGTTTGATAAGACATAAATGAAATGCTCATAAAGAGCCACTGGTTTCATCAGAACGTTCTTTCTGGATATGGAAGCGATAGCCATTCTGTAGGCATAATGAAGTGTTTGAAGAGCCTTATACGAAGACATTCCCAAGGCGCCAGAAGTAATCTGGCTTCACCACAGTGTTCTTTCAGTGAACGAGTGTTATAGATAGTCTGTCATGCCTGTAGTGAAATGTTTAATAAGTCTTATAGGAAGAGGTTTCAAACAGCCGCCAGCAAGCCGGGTTTAGCACAGTGTCCTTTAACTGTAAGTAAGTGAGAGCCATTCTGTATGGCATATACTTAAATGTTAGAGAGGTCTTATATGAAGATGTTCCTAAATAGAATCCAACAAGATGTGTTCAGGACAGAATAATTTCATCATAAGATAGTGACAGCCATTTAGTATGGCATATACAGAAATGCTGAAAAGGACTTAAATGAAGATCTTCCTTAACAGTCAAACCAAGCCACTTTCACCATAGTCTTCTTTCATTGAATGGATGTAATAGATATTCTGTCATGCCTGTAGTTAAATGTTCAATAGGTCTTACATAAAAATGCTCCTAATAATCTACCTGAAAGCTATGAAACACAACCTTCTTTCCTTGTAAGAAGGGTATGGCCATGCTGTATGCCATATACTGAAATGCTTGAAAAGCTTTATATGAAGATGTTCCTCAACAGTTACAAGAAAACTGCTTTCATCCCTGTGTTCATTCAATGAGTGAATGTTTAGAGATTCTGTCATTCCTGCAAAGGAATGTTTAATAAGTCTTACATGAAGATGTTTCTAAACAGCTACAAGGAAATTTTTTTAAATATAGTGTTATTACATTGAATAAACATTAAAGATATCCTGTCATGACTGTAGGCAAACGTCTGATAAGACTTGAACAAAATATTGATAAACAATTACTTGCAAGCTGGGTTCATCACAGTATTCTTTTCTGGCTATGGAGATGATAGCCATTCTGTATGGCATAAAGTGATATGTTTGAAGAGCCTTTTATTTATATTCTTAAACAGCTAACAAGCAAGATGGTTTCTTCACAGTGTTCTTTCAGTGAATGAATGTTCTAGATATTGTCACATCTGTGGTGAAACATTTGATATATGATGTTCCTAAACAGCTACCTATAAACCGGATTCAGCATGTGTTCTTTCATTTTGTGAAAATGATAGTCGCTCTGTGTGGAATATACTTAAGTATTTGAAGCGTATTATGTGCAGATGTTCCTAAACAGTGAAAAGAAGATGGTGTTTGCATAATTTTCTTTCAGATAACAAATGTTATAGACATTGTCACATCTGTAGTCAAATGTTTGATATGATTTATGTGAAAATATCCCTAAACAGCTACCTGTTGGCTTGATTAAGCACAATGCTCTTTCCTTGTAAGAAAGTGATAGCTGTTCCATGTGGCATGTACTGAAATGTTTGAAATGTCATATGTGAAGATGTTCCTTAAGAGCTACTTGCTAGGTGTTTTCAAGACAATGTTCTTTCAGTGAATGAATGTTATAGATAGTCTATCACACCCGTAGTGAAATGCTGGATAAGTTTTATGAAGATGTCCCCAAGTAGCTACAAGCAAAATGGTTTCACAACAGTGTTCTTACAGACATTGAATGTTATAGATATTCTGTCATGCCTGTAGGGAAATGTTTGATAAGACTTGCATGAACACTTACATGAAGATGTTTCTCAACAGCCACAAGCAAGCTTTTTCAACACAGTATTTCATTGAATGGATGTAATAATCATCACATTGTGGCTGCAGAGAAACGTTTGATAAGACACACACAAAATGTTCATAAATAGCATGTGCCAGCTGGTTGCATCACAATGTTGTTTAATTTAATGGAAGTGATCATCATTCTGTATAGCATATGATGTGTTTGAATAGCCTTATATAAAGATATTCCTAAAAACTTATGAGCAATCTGGTTTCACCAGAGTGTGTTCCTCAGTGAATGAATCTTACAGAGATTCCGTCAGAGCAGTAGTGACATGTTTGGTGTTTTGTATGAAGAAACCCTAAATGGCTTCCTGCAAGATGAGTTCAACACAGTGTTATTTCATTTTAAGAAAATGATAGTCATTCTGTTTGGCATAAACTGAAATATTAGAAAAGCCTTATATCAAGATGTTCCTAATTAGCTACCAGCAATCTGGCTTCACAATAGTGTTCTTTCATTGAATGGATGTAATAGATACTTTGTAGTGAAATGTATGATAAGTCTCTTAGGAAAAGGTTCCTAAACAGCTGCCTGCAATCTGGCTTCAGCACATTATATCACTGTCTCAAAGTGATATTCATTCAGTATGTCTTATATGGAAACGCTTGAAATGGTGAACATGAAGAAGTTTCTAAATATATACAAGCAAGATTGTTTCTCCACAGTTTTCTTTCAGTGACTGAATGTTATGTGTAGTCTGTCACGACTATTGTAAAATGTTTGATAAGTCTTATGTAAAAACGTTCCTAGATAGCTATCTGTGAGCTCTATTTAGCACAGTGTTCTTTCATTGTAGGAAAATGATACCCATTCATTATGGCATATACTGAAATGTGAGAAATGTCTTAAATACAAATGTTCCTAATAATAGCTTCAAGATGCTTTCACCACAGAGTTCTTTCAGTGAAACAATATTGCAGATATTCTGTGACACTTGTAGTGAAGTGTTAGTTAAAACTTACTTGCAAGCTGGATTCAGCACAGTGTTTCTTTCATTGTTGGAAACTCATATTCAATCAGAACAGCAAATATTGAAATGGTTATAATGACTAATATGAAGATGATCCTTAATGGCTGCAAGTAAGATGGTTTCACCACAGTTTTCTCTCAGTGAACAAATGCTATATATATTCTGTCCCGCATGCAATGAAATGTTTGTTAAGTCTTATATGAACATGTTCCTAAACAGCTACCTGCAAACTGGGCTTAGAACAGTGTTCTCACATGGTTAGCAATTGATAGGTCATCTGTAGGGCATATGCTGAAATGTTTGAAATGTCTTAGGTGAATATGCCCCTAAACAGCTGTAAGCACATTTGTTTCACCAGAGTTCCTTTAGTGTCTGAATCTTATGGATATTTTTCAAGTCTGTAGTGTAATTTTTTAAGTATTTTATGAAGTTCTTCCTAAACAGATACTAGGAAACAAGGGTTCAGCTCATCCTTCTTTCCTTGAGTGAATATTAAAATTATTCTGTCATGACCATAGCGCAATATTTGTTAAGACTTATGAAAAGATATTTCTAAAAAACAACTTTCCAGCTGGGTTCTTAACATTGTTCTTTCATTTTATGGAAGTGATAACCATTCTGGATGGAATACACTGAAATGTTTGAAAAGACTTGTATGAAGATACTCCTAAATAGCTACAAGCAATCTGGTTACACCACAGTGTTCTTTCATTTAATAAACTTTATATATATTCTCCTATAGCTGTAGTGAAATGTTTTATATCATATATGAAAATGTTCCTACAGCTACCTGCAAGCTGGGATCAGCACACTGACTTTTCATTGTAATAAGGTGATAGTTACTTTGTATGGCATACACTGAAATGTCAGAAAAGACTTATATGAGTGTATTTCTAAAGAGATACAAGCAAGCTGGTTTCACAATAGTGATCTTTCATTGAATTAATGTAATAGATATTCTGTCGCACATGTTGTGAAATTTTCAATAAATCTTACACGAAAATGTTACTATAAGTCTACCTGAAAGCTGAGTTAAGTACGATGTTTTTTCATTTTCAGAAAGTATAGCTGTTCTCTATGGCTCATACTGAAATGCTAGAAAAGACTTACATGAAGATGTTCCTTAAAAGCTACAAGGAAGTTGGTTTCACCACAGCATTCTTTCAATGTGTGAATGTTGTAGATATTCCATCATGCCCGTAGTGAAATGTTTGATAGGACTTATTTGAAGATTCCCCTAAACAGCTGCAAGCAAGGTGTTTTCACCACAGTGTTCATTCAGAAAACGAATGTTATACGTATTCTGTCATGCCTCAAGAGAACTATTTGATGTCTTAGGTGAGAGTGTTCCTGAACAGCTACAAGCAAGCTTTTTCAACATAGTGTGGCTTCCTTGAATGAATGTTATGGATATCATGTTGCGGCTGTAGAGAAACGTTTGATAAGACATAAATGAAATGCTCATAAAGAGCCACTGGTTTCATCAGAACGTTCTTTCTGGATATGGAAGCGATAGCCATTCTGTAGGCATAATGAAGTGTTTGAAGAGCCTTATACGAAGACATTCCCAAGGCGCCAGAAGTAATCTGGCTTCACCACAGTGTTCTTTCAGTGAACGAGTGTTATAGATAGTCTGTCATGCCTGTAGTGAAATGTTTAATAAGTCTTATAGGAAGAGGTTTCAAACAGCCGCCAGCAAGCCGGGTTTAGCACAGTGTCCTTTAACTGTAAGTAAGTGAGAGCCATTCTGTATGGCATATACTTAAATGTTAGAGAGGTCTTATATGAAGATGTTCCTAAATAGAATCCAACAAGATGTGTTCAGGACAGAATAATTTCATCATAAGATAGTGACAGCCATTTAGTATGGCATATACAGAAATGCTGAAAAGGACTTAAATGAAGATCTTCCTTAACAGTCAAACCAAGCCACTTTCACCATAGTCTTCTTTCATTGAATGGATGTAATAGATATTCTGTCATGCCTGTAGTTAAATGTTCAATAGGTCTTACATAAAAATGCTCCTAATAATCTACCTGAAAGCTATGAAACACAACCTTCTTTCCTTGTAAGAAGGGTATGGCCATGCTGTATGCCATATACTGAAATGCTTGAAAAGCTTTATATGAAGATGTTCCTCAACAGTTACAAGAAAACTGCTTTCATCCCTGTGTTCATTCAATGAGTGAATGTTTAGAGATTCTGTCATTCCTGCAAAGGAATGTTTAATAAGTCTTACATGAAGATGTTTCTAAACAGCTACAAGGAAATTTTTTTAAATATAGTGTTATTACATTGAATAAACATTAAAGATATCCTGTCATGACTGTAGGCAAACGTCTGATAAGACTTGAACAAAATATTGATAAACAATTACTTGCAAGCTGGGTTCATCACAGTATTCTTTTCTGGCTATGGAGATGATAGCCATTCTGTATGGCATAAAGTGATATGTTTGAAGAGCCTTTTATTTATATTCTTAAACAGCTAACAAGCAAGATGGTTTCTTCACAGTGTTCTTTCAGTGAATGAATGTTCTAGATATTGTCACATCTGTGGTGAAACATTTGATATATGATGTTCCTAAACAGCTACCTATAAACCGGATTCAGCATGTGTTCTTTCATTTTGTGAAAATGATAGTCGCTCTGTGTGGAATATACTTAAGTATTTGAAGCGTATTATGTGCAGATGTTCCTAAACAGTGAAAAGAAGATGGTGTTTGCATAATTTTCTTTCAGATAACAAATGTTATAGACATTGTCACATCTGTAGTCAAATGTTTGATATGATTTATGTGAAAATATCCCTAAACAGCTACCTGTTGGCTTGATTAAGCACAATGCTCTTTCCTTGTAAGAAAGTGATAGCTGTTCCATGTGGCATGTACTGAAATGTTTGAAATGTCATATGTGAAGATGTTCCTTAAGAGCTACTTGCTAGGTGTTTTCAAGACAATGTTCTTTCAGTGAATGAATGTTATAGATAGTCTATCACACCCGTAGTGAAATGCTGGATAAGTTTTATGAAGATGTCCCCAAGTAGCTACAAGCAAAATGGTTTCACAACAGTGTTCTTACAGACATTGAATGTTATAGATATTCTGTCATGCCTGTAGGGAAATGTTTGATAAGACTTGCATGAACACTTACATGAAGATGTTTCTCAACAGCCACAAGCAAGCTTTTTCAACACAGTATTTCATTGAATGGATGTAATAATCATCACATTGTGGCTGCAGAGAAACGTTTGATAAGACACACACAAAATGTTCATAAATAGCATGTGCCAGCTGGTTGCATCACAATGTTGTTTAATTTAATGGAAGTGATCATCATTCTGTATAGCATATGATGTGTTTGAATAGCCTTATATAAAGATATTCCTAAAAACTTATGAGCAATCTGGTTTCACCAGAGTGTGTTCCTCAGTGAATGAATCTTACAGAGATTCCGTCAGAGCAGTAGTGACATGTTTGGTGTTTTGTATGAAGAAACCCTAAATGGCTTCCTGCAAGATGAGTTCAACACAGTGTTATTTCATTTTAAGAAAATGATAGTCATTCTGTTTGGCATAAACTGAAATATTAGAAAAGCCTTATATCAAGATGTTCCTAATTAGCTACCAGCAATCTGGCTTCACAATAGTGTTCTTTCATTGAATGGATGTAATAGATACTTTGTAGTGAAATGTATGATAAGTCTCTTAGGAAAAGGTTCCTAAACAGCTGCCTGCAATCTGGCTTCAGCACATTATATCACTGTCTCAAAGTGATATTCATTCAGTATGTCTTATATGGAAACGCTTGAAATGGTGAACATGAAGAAGTTTCTAAATATATACAAGCAAGATTGTTTCTCCACAGTTTTCTTTCAGTGACTGAATGTTATGTGTAGTCTGTCACGACTATTGTAAAATGTTTGATAAGTCTTATGTAAAAACGTTCCTAGATAGCTATCTGTGAGCTCTATTTAGCACAGTGTTCTTTCATTGTAGGAAAATGATACCCATTCATTATGGCATATACTGAAATGTGAGAAATGTCTTAAATACAAATGTTCCTAATAATAGCTTCAAGATGCTTTCACCACAGAGTTCTTTCAGTGAAACAATATTGCAGATATTCTGTGACACTTGTAGTGAAGTGTTAGTTAAAACTTACTTGCAAGCTGGATTCAGCACAGTGTTTCTTTCATTGTTGGAAACTCATATTCAATCAGAACAGCAAATATTGAAATGGTTATAATGACTAATATGAAGATGATCCTTAATGGCTGCAAGTAAGATGGTTTCACCACAGTTTTCTCTCAGTGAACAAATGCTATATATATTCTGTCCCACATGCAATGAAATGTTTGTTAAGTCTTATATGAACATGTTCCTAAACAGCTACCTGCAAACTGGGCTTAGAACAGTGTTCTCACATGGTTAGTAATTGATAGGTCATCTGTAGGGCATATGCTGAAATGTTTGAAATGTCTTAGGTGAATATGCCCCTAAACAGCTGTAAGCACATTTGTTTCACCAGAGTTCCTTTAGTGTCTGAATCTTATGGATATTTTTCAAGTCTGTAGTGTAATTTTTTTAAGTATTTTATGAAGTTCTTCCTAAACAGATACTAGGAAACAAGGGTTCAGCTCATCCTTCTTTCCTTGAGTGAATATTAAAATTATTCTGTCATGACCATAGCGCAATATTTGTTAAGACTTATGAAAAGATATTTCTAAAAAACAACTTTCCAGCTGGGTTCTTAACATTGTTCTTTCATTTTATGGAAGTGATAACCATTCTGGATGGAATACACTGAAATGTTTGAAAAGACTTGTATGAAGATACTCCTAAATAGCTACAAGCAATCTGGTTACACCACAGTGTTCTTTCATTTAATAAACTTTATATATATTCTCCTATAGCTGTAGTGAAATGTTTTATATCATATATGAAAATGTTCCTACAGCTACCTGCAAGCTGGGATCAGCACACTGACTTTTCATTGTAATAAGGTGATAGTTACTTTGTATGGCATACACTGAAATGTCAGAAAAGACTTATATGAGTGTATTTCTAAAGAGATACAAGCAAGCTGGTTTCACAATAGTGATCTTTCATTGAATTAATGTAATAGATATTCTGTCGCACATGTTGTGAAATTTTCAATAAATCTTACACGAAAATGTTACTATAAGTCTACCTGAAAGCTGAGTTAAGTACGATGTTTTTTCATTTTCAGAAAGTATAGCTGTTCTCTATGGCTCATACTGAAATGCTAGAAAAGACTTACATGAAGATGTTCCTTAAAAGCTACAAGGAAGTTGGTTTCACCACAGCATTCTTTCAATGTGTGAATGTTATAGATATTCCATCATGCCCGTAGTGAAATGTTTGATAGGACTTATTTGAAGATTCCCCTAAACAGCTGCAAGCAAGGTGTTTTCACCACAGTGTTCATTCAGAAAACGAATGTTATACGTATTCTGTCATGCCTCAAGAGAACTATTTGATGTCTTAGGTGAGAGTGTTCCTGAACAGCTACAAGCAAGCTTTTTCAACATAGTGTGGCTTCCTTGAATGAATGTTATGGATATCATGTTGCGGCTGTAGAGAAACGTTTGATAAGACATAAATGAAATGCTCATAAAGAGCCACTGGTTTCCTCAGAACGTTCTTTCTGGATATGGAAGCGATAGCCATTCTGTAGGCATAATGAAGTGTTTGAAGAGCCTTATACGAAGACATTCCCAAGGCGCCAGAAGTAATCTGGCTTCACCACAGTGTTCTTTCAGTGAACGAGTGTTATAGATAGTCTGTCATGCCTGTAGTGAAATGTTTAATAAGTCTTATAGGAAGAGGTTTCAAACAGCCGCCAGCAAGCCGGGTTTAGCACAGTGTCCTTTAACTGTAAGTAAGTGAGAGCCATTCTGTATGGCATATACTTAAATGTTAGAGAGGTCTTATATGAAGATGTTCCTAAATAGAATCCAACAAGATGTGTTCAGGACAGAATAATTTCATCATAAGATAGTGACAGCCATTTAGTATGGCATATACAGAAATGCTGAAAAGGACTTAAATGAAGATCTTCCTTAACAGTCAAACCAAGCCACTTTCACCATAGTCTTCTTTCATTGAATGGATGTAATAGATATTCTGTCATGCCTGTAGTTAAATGTTCAATAGGTCTTACATAAAAATGCTCCTAATAATCTACCTGAAAGCTATGAAACACAACCTTCTTTCCTTGTAAGAAGGGTATGGCCATGCTGTATGCCATATACTGAAATGCTTGAAAAGCTTTATATGAAGATGTTCCTCAACAGTTACAAGAAAACTGCTTTCATCCCTGTGTTCATTCAATGAGTGAATGTTTAGAGATTCTGTCATTCCTGCAAAGGAATGTTTAATAAGTCTTACATGAAGATGTTTCTAAACAGCTACAAGGAAATTTTTTTAAATATAGTGTTATTACATTGAATAAACATTAAAGATATCCTGTCATGACTGTAGGCAAATGTCTGATAAGACTTGAACAAAATATTGATAAACAATTACTTGCAAGCTGGGTTCATCACAGTATTCTTTTCTGGCTATGGAGATGATAGCCATTCTGTATGGCATAAAGTGATATGTTTGAAGAGCCTTTTATTTATATTCTTAAACAGCTAACAAGCAAGATGGTTTCTTCACAGTGTTCTTTCAGTGAATGAATGTTCTAGATATTGTCACATCTGTGGTGAAACATTTGATATATGATGTTCCTAAACAGCTACCTATAAACCGGATTCAGCATGTGTTCTTTCATTTTGTGAAAATGATAGTCGCTCTGTGTGGAATATACTTAAGTATTTGAAGCGTATTATGTGCAGATGTTCCTAAACAGTGAAAAGAAGATGGTGTTTGCATAATTTTCTTTCAGATAACAAATGTTATAGACATTGTCACATCTGTAGTCAAATGTTTGATATGATTTATGTGAAAATATCCCTAAACAGCTACCTGTTGGCTTGATTAAGCACAATGCTCTTTCCTTGTAAGAAAGTGATAGCTGTTCCATGTGGCATGTACTGAAATGTTTGAAATGTCATATGTGAAGATGTTCCTTAAGAGCTACTTGCTAGGTGTTTTCAAGACAATGTTCTTTCAGTGAATGAATGTTATAGATAGTCTATCACACCCGTAGTGAAATGCTGGATAAGTTTTATGAAGATGTCCCCAAGTAGCTACAAGCAAAATGGTTTCACAACAGTGTTCTTACAGACATTGAATGTTATAGATATTCTGTCATGCCTGTAGGGAAATGTTTGATAAGACTTGCATGAACACTTACATGAAGATGTTTCTCAACAGCCACAAGCAAGCTTTTTCAACACAGTATTTCATTGAATGGATGTAATAATCATCACATTGTGGCTGCAGAGAAACGTTTGATAAGACACACACAAAATGTTCATAAATAGCATGTGCCAGCTGGTTGCATCACAATGTTGTTTAATTTAATGGAAGTGATCATCATTCTGTATAGCATATGATGTGTTTGAATAGCCTTATGTAAAGATATTCCTAAAAACTTATGAGCAATCTGGTTTCACCAGAGTGTGTTCCTCAGTGAAGGAATCTTACAGAGATTCTGTCAGAGCAGTAGTGACATGTTTGGTGTTTTGTATGAAGAAACCCTAAATGGCTTCCTGCAAGATGAGTTCAACACAGTGTTATTTCATTTTAAGAAAATGATAGTCATTCTGTTTGGCATAAACTGAAATATTAGAAAAGCCTTATATCAAGATGTTCCTAATTAGCTACCAGCAATCTGGCTTCACAATAGTGTTCTTTCATTGAATGGATGTAATAGATACTTTGTAGTGAAATGTATGATAAGTCTCTTAGGAAAAGGTTCCTAAACAGCTGCCTGCAATCTGGCTTCAGCACATTATATCACTGTCTCAAAGTGATATTCATTCAGTATGTCTTATATGGAAACGCTTGAAATGGTGAACATGAAGAAGTTTCTAAATATATACAAGCAAGATTGTTTCTCCACAGTTTTCTTTCAGTGACTGAATGTTATGTATAGTCTGTCACGACTATTGTAAAATGTTTGATAAGTCTTATGTAAAAACGTTCCTAGATAGCTATCTGTGAGCTCTATTTAGCACAGTGTTCTTTCATTGTAGGAAAATGATACCCATTCATTATGGCATATACTGAAATGTGAGAAATGTCTTAAATACAAATGTTCCTAATAATAGCTTCAAGATGCTTTCACCACAGAGTTCTTTCAGTGAAACAATATTGCAGATATTCTGTGACACTTGTAGTGAAGTGTTAGTTAAAACTTACTTGCAAGCTGGATTCAGCACAGTGTTTCTTTCATTGTTGGAAACTCATATTCAATCAGAACAGCAAATATTGAAATGGTTATAATGACTAATATGAAGATGATCCTTAATGGCTGCAAGTAAGATGGTTTCACCACAGTTTTCTCTCAGTGAACAAATGCTATATATATTCTGTCCCACATGCAATGAAATGCTTGTTAAGTCTTATATGAACATGTTCCTAAACAGCTACCTGCAAACTGGGCTTAGAACAGTGTTCTCACATTGTTAGTAATTGATAGGTCATCTGTAGGGCATATGCTGAAATGTTTGAAATGTCTTAGGTGAATATGCCCCTAAACAGCTGTAAGCACATTTGTTTCACCAGAGTTCCTTTAGTGTCTGAATCTTATGGATATTTTTCAAGTCTGTAGTGTAATTTTTTAAGTATTTTATGAAGTTCTTCCTAAACAGATACTAGGAAACAAGGGTTCAGCTCATCCTTCTTTCCTTGAGTGAATATTAAAATTATTCTGTCATGACCATAGCGCAATATTTGTTAAGACTTATGAAAAGATATTTCTAAAAAACAACTTTCCAGCTGGGTTCTTAACATTGTTCTTTCATTTTATGGAAGTGATAACCATTCTGGATGGAATACACTGAAATGTTTGAAAAGACTTGTATGAAGATACTCCTAAATAGCTACAAGCAATCTGGTTACACCACAGTGTTCTTTCATTTAATAAACTTTATATATATTCTCCTATAGCTGTAGTGAAATGTTTTATATCATATATGAAAATGTTCCTACAGCTACCTGCAAGCTGGGATCAGCACACTGACTTTTCATTGTAATAAGGTGATAGTTACTTTGTATGGCATACACTGAAATGTCAGAAAAGACTTATATGAGTGTATTTCTAAAGAGATACAAGCAAGCTGGTTTCACAATAGTGATCTTTCATTGAATTAATGTAATAGATATTCTGTCGCACATGTTGTGAAATTTTCAATAAATCTTACACGAAAATGTTACTATAAGTCTACCTGAAAGCTGAGTTAAGTACGATGTTTTTTCATTTTCAGAAAGTATAGCTGTTCTCTATGGCTCATACTGAAATGCTAGAAAAGACTTACATGAAGATGTTCCTTAAAAGCTACAAGGAAGTTGGTTTCACCACAGCATTCTTTCAATGTGTGAATGTTATAGATATTCCATCATGCCCGTAGTGAAATGTTTGATAGGACTTATTTGAAGATTCCCCTAAACAGCTGCAAGCAAGGTGTTTTCACCACAGTGTTCATTCAGAAAACGAATGTTATACGTATTCTGTCATGCCTCAAGAGAACTATTTGATGTCTTAGGTGAGAGTGTTCCTGAACAGCTACAAGCAAGCTTTTTCAACATAGTGTGGCTTCCTTGAATGAATGTTATGGATATCATGTTGCGGCTGTAGAGAAACGTTTGATAAGACATAAATGAAATGCTCATAAAGAGCCACTGGTTTCCTCAGAACGTTCTTTCTGGATATGGAAGCGATAGCCATTCTGTAGGCATAATGAAGTGTTTGAAGAGCCTTATACGAAGACATTCCCAAGGCGCCAGAAGTAATCTGGCTTCACCACAGTGTTCTTTCAGTGAACGAGTGTTATAGATAGTCTGTCATGCCTGTAGTGAAATGTTTAATAAGTCTTATAGGAAGAGGTTTCAAACAGCCGCCAGCAAGCCGGGTTTAGCACAGTGTCCTTTAACTGTAAGTAAGTGAGAGCCATTCTGTATGGCATATACTTAAATGTTAGAGAGGTCTTATATGAAGATGTTCCTAAATAGAATCCAACAAGATGTGTTCAGGACAGAATAATTTCATCATAAGATAGTGACAGCCATTTAGTATGGCATATACAGAAATGCTGAAAAGGACTTAAATGAAGATCTTCCTTAACAGTCAAACCAAGCCACTTTCACCATAGTGTTCTTTCATTGAATGGATGTAATAGATATTCTGTCATGCCTGTAGTTAAATGTTCAATAGGTCTTACATAAAAATGCTCCTAATAATCTACCTGAAAGCTATGAAACACAACCTTCTTTCCTTGTAAGAAGGGTATGGCCATGCTGTATGCCATATACTGAAATGCTTGAAAAGCTTTATATGAAGATGTTCCTCAACAGTTACAAGAAAACTGCTTTCATCCCTGTGTTCATTCAATGAGTGAATGTTTAGAGATTCTGTCATTCCTGCAAAGGAATGTTTAATAAGTCTTACATGAAGATGTTTCTAAACAGCTACAAGGAAATTTTTTTAAATATAGTGTTATTACATTGAATAAACATTAAAGATATCCTGTCATGACTGTAGGCAAATGTCTGATAAGACTTGAACAAAATATTGATAAACAATTACTTGCAAGCTGGGTTCATCACAGTATTCTTTTCTGGCTATGGAGATGATAGCCATTCTGTATGGCATAAAGTGATATGTTTGAAGAGCCTTTTATTTATATTCTTAAACAGCTAACAAGCAAGATGGTTTCTTCACAGTGTTCTTTCAGTGAATGAATGTTCTAGATATTGTCACATCTGTGGTGAAACATTTGATATATGATGTTCCTAAACAGCTACCTATAAACCGGATTCAGCATGTGTTCTTTCATTTTGTGAAAATGATAGTCGCTCTGTGTGGAATATACTTAAGTATTTGAAGCGTATTATGTGCAGATGTTCCTAAACAGTGAAAAGAAGATGGTGTTTGCATAATTTTCTTTCAGATAACAAATGTTATAGACATTGTCACATCTGTAGTCAAATGTTTGATATGATTTATGTGAAAATATCCCTAAACAGCTACCTGTTGGCTTGATTAAGCACAATGCTCTTTCCTTGTAAGAAAGTGATAGCTGTTCCATGTGGCATGTACTGAAATGTTTGAAATGTCATATGTGAAGATGTTCCTTAAGAGCTACTTGCTAGGTGTTTTCAAGACAATGTTCTTTCAGTGAATGAATGTTATAGATAGTCTATCACACCCGTAGTGAAATGCTGGATAAGTTTTATGAAGATGTCCCCAAGTAGCTACAAGCAAAATGGTTTCACAACAGTGTTCTTACAGACATTGAATGTTATAGATATTCTGTCATGCCTGTAGGGAAATGTTTGATAAGACTTGCATGAACACTTACATGAAGATGTTTCTCAACAGCCACAAGCAAGCTTTTTCAACACAGTATTTCATTGAATGGATGTAATAATCATCACATTGTGGCTGCAGAGAAACGTTTGATAAGACACACACAAAATGTTCATAAATAGCATGTGCCAGCTGGTTGCATCACAATGTTGTTTAATTTAATGGAAGTGATCATCATTCTGTATAGCATATGATGTGTTTGAATAGCCTTATGTAAAGATATTCCTAAAAACTTATGAGCAATCTGGTTTCACCAGAGTGTGTTCCTCAGTGAAGGAATCTTACAGAGATTCTGTCAGAGCAGTAGTGACATGTTTGGTGTTTTGTATGAAGAAACCCTAAATGGCTTCCTGCAAGATGAGTTCAACACAGTGTTATTTCATTTTAAGAAAATGATAGTCATTCTGTTTGGCATAAACTGAAATATTAGAAAAGCCTTATATCAAGATGTTCCTAATTAGCTACCAGCAATCTGGCTTCACAATAGTGTTCTTTCATTGAATGGATGTAATAGATACTTTGTAGTGAAATGTATGATAAGTCTCTTAGGAAAAGGTTCCTAAACAGCTGCCTGCAATCTGGCTTCAGCACATTATATCACTGTCTCAAAGTGATATTCATTCAGTATGTCTTATATGGAAACGCTTGAAATGGTGAACATGAAGAAGTTTCTAAATATATACAAGCAAGATTGTTTCTCCACAGTTTTCTTTCAGTGACTGAATGTTATGTATAGTCTGTCACGACTATTGTAAAATGTTTGATAAGTCTTATGTAAAAACGTTCCTAGATAGCTATCTGTGAGCTCTATTTAGCACAGTGTTCTTTCATTGTAGGAAAATGATACCCATTCATTATGGCATATACTGAAATGTGAGAAATGTCTTAAATACAAATGTTCCTAATAATAGCTTCAAGATGCTTTCACCACAGAGTTCTTTCAGTGAAACAATATTGCAGATATTCTGTGACACTTGTAGTGAAGTGTTAGTTAAAACTTACTTGCAAGCTGGATTCAGCACAGTGTTTCTTTCATTGTTGGAAACTCATATTCAATCAGAACAGCAAATATTGAAATGGTTATAATGACTAATATGAAGATGATCCTTAATGGCTGCAAGTAAGATGGTTTCACCACAGTTTTCTCTCAGTGAACAAATGCTATATATATTCTGTCCCACATGCAATGAAATGTTTGTTAAGTCTTATATGAACATGTTCCTAAACAGCTACCTGCAAACTGGGCTTAGAACAGTGTTCTCACATTGTTAGTAATTGATAGGTCATCTGTAGGGCATATGCTGAAATGTTTGAAATGTCTTAGGTGAATATGCCCCTAAACAGCTGTAAGCACATTTGTTTCACCAGAGTTCCTTTAGTGTCTGAATCTTATGGATATTTTTCAAGTCTGTAGTGTAATTTTTTAAGTATTTTATGAAGTTCTTCCTAAACAGATACTAGGAAACAAGGGTTCAGCTCATCCTTCTTTCCTTGAGTGAATATTAAAATTATTCTGTCATGACCATAGCGCAATATTTGTTAAGACTTATGAAAAGATATTTCTAAAAAACAACTTTCCAGCTGGGTTCTTAACATTGTTCTTTCATTTTATGGAAGTGATAACCATTCTGGATGGAATACACTGAAATGTTTGAAAAGACTTGTATGAAGATACTCCTAAATAGCTACAAGCAATCTGGTTACACCACAGTGTTCTTTCATTTAATAAACTTTATATATATTCTCCTATAGCTGTAGTGAAATGTTTTATATCATATATGAAAATGTTCCTACAGCTACCTGCAAGCTGGGATCAGCACACTGACTTTTCATTGTAATAAGGTGATAGTTACTTTGTATGGCATACACTGAAATGTCAGAAAAGACTTATATGAGTGTATTTCTAAAGAGATACAAGCAAGCTGGTTTCACAATAGTGATCTTTCATTGAATTAATGTAATAGATATTCTGTCGCACATGTTGTGAAATTTTCAATAAATCTTACACGAAAATGTTACTATAAGTCTACCTGAAAGCTGAGTTAAGTACGATGTTTTTTCATTTTCAGAAAGTATAGCTGTTCTCTATGGCTCATACTGAAATGCTAGAAAAGACTTACATGAAGATGTTCCTTAAAAGCTACAAGGAAGTTGGTTTCACCACAGCATTCTTTCAATGTGTGAATGTTATAGATATTCCATCATGCCCGTAGTGAAATGTTTGATAGGACTTATTTGAAGATTCCCCTAAACAGCTGCAAGCAAGGTGTTTTCACCACAGTGTTCATTCAGAAAACGAATGTTATACGTATTCTGTCATGCCTCAAGAGAACTATTTGATGTCTTAGGTGAGAGTGTTCCTGAACAGCTACAAGCAAGCTTTTTCAACATAGTGTGGCTTCCTTGAATGAATGTTATGGATATCATGTTGCGGCTGTAGAGAAACGTTTGATAAGACATAAATGAAATGCTCATAAAGAGCCACTGGTTTCCTCAGAACGTTCTTTCTGGATATGGAAGCGATAGCCATTCTGTAGGCATAATGAAGTGTTTGAAGAGCCTTATACGAAGACATTCCCAAGGCGCCAGAAGTAATCTGGCTTCACCACAGTGTTCTTTCAGTGAACGAGTGTTATAGATAGTCTGTCATGCCTGTAGTGAAATGTTTAATAAGTCTTATAGGAAGAGGTTTCAAACAGCCGCCAGCAAGCCGGGTTTAGCACAGTGTCCTTTAACTGTAAGTAAGTGAGAGCCATTCTGTATGGCATATACTTAAATGTTAGAGAGGTCTTATATGAAGATGTTCCTAAATAGAATCCAACAAGATGTGTTCAGGACAGAATAATTTCATCATAAGATAGTGACAGCCATTTAGTATGGCATATACAGAAATGCTGAAAAGGACTTAAATGAAGATCTTCCTTAACAGTCAAACCAAGCCACTTTCACCATAGTCTTCTTTCATTGAATGGATGTAATAGATATTCTGTCATGCCTGTAGTTAAATGTTCAATAGGTCTTACATAAAAATGCTCCTAATAATCTACCTGAAAGCTATGAAACACAACCTTCTTTCCTTGTAAGAAGGGTATGGCCATGCTGTATGCCATATACTGAAATGCTTGAAAAGCTTTATATGAAGATGTTCCTCAACAGTTACAAGAAAACTGCTTTCATCCCTGTGTTCATTCAATGAGTGAATGTTTAGAGATTCTGTCATTCCTGCAAAGGAATGTTTAATAAGTCTTACATGAAGATGTTTCTAAACAGCTACAAGGAAATTTTTTTAAATATAGTGTTATTACATTGAATAAACATTAAAGATATCCTGTCATGACTGTAGGCAAATGTCTGATAAGACTTGAACAAAATATTGATAAACAATTACTTGCAAGCTGGGTTCATCACAGTATTCTTTTCTGGCTATGGAGATGATAGCCATTCTGTATGGCATAAAGTGATATGTTTGAAGAGCCTTTTATTTATATTCTTAAACAGCTAACAAGCAAGATGGTTTCTTCACAGTGTTCTTTCAGTGAATGAATGTTCTAGATATTGTCACATCTGTGGTGAAACATTTGATATATGATGTTCCTAAACAGCTACCTATAAACCGGATTCAGCATGTGTTCTTTCATTTTGTGAAAATGATAGTCGCTCTGTGTGGAATATACTTAAGTATTTGAAGCGTATTATGTGCAGATGTTCCTAAACAGTGAAAAGAAGATGGTGTTTGCATAATTTTCTTTCAGATAACAAATGTTATAGACATTGTCACATCTGTAGTCAAATGTTTGATATGATTTATGTGAAAATATCCCTAAACAGCTACCTGTTGGCTTGATTAAGCACAATGCTCTTTCCTTGTAAGAAAGTGATAGCTGTTCCATGTGGCATGTACTGAAATGTTTGAAATGTCATATGTGAAGATGTTCCTTAAGAGCTACTTGCTAGGTGTTTTCAAGACAATGTTCTTTCAGTGAATGAATGTTATAGATAGTCTATCACACCCGTAGTGAAATGCTGGATAAGTTTTATGAAGATGTCCCCAAGTAGCTACAAGCAAAATGGTTTCACAACAGTGTTCTTACAGACATTGAATGTTATAGATATTCTGTCATGCCTGTAGGGAAATGTTTGATAAGACTTGCATGAACACTTACATGAAGATGTTTCTCAACAGCCACAAGCAAGCTTTTTCAACACAGTATTTCATTGAATGGATGTAATAATCATCACATTGTGGCTGCAGAGAAACGTTTGATAAGACACACACAAAATGTTCATAAATAGCATGTGCCAGCTGGTTGCATCACAATGTTGTTTAATTTAATGGAAGTGATCATCATTCTGTATAGCATATGATGTGTTTGAATAGCCTTATGTAAAGATATTCCTAAAAACTTATGAGCAATCTGGTTTCACCAGAGTGTGTTCCTCAGTGAAGGAATCTTACAGAGATTCTGTCAGAGCAGTAGTGACATGTTTGGTGTTTTGTATGAAGAAACCCTAAATGGCTTCCTGCAAGATGAGTTCAACACAGTGTTATTTCATTTTAAGAAAATGATAGTCATTCTGTTTGGCATAAACTGAAATATTAGAAAAGCCTTATATCAAGATGTTCCTAATTAGCTACCAGCAATCTGGCTTCACAATAGTGTTCTTTCATTGAATGGATGTAATAGATACTTTGTAGTGAAATGTATGATAAGTCTCTTAGGAAAAGGTTCCTAAACAGCTGCCTGCAATCTGGCTTCAGCACATTATATCACTGTCTCAAAGTGATATTCATTCAGTATGTCTTATATGGAAACGCTTGAAATGGTGAACATGAAGAAGTTTCTAAATATATACAAGCAAGATTGTTTCTCCACAGTTTTCTTTCAGTGACTGAATGTTATGTATAGTCTGTCACGACTATTGTAAAATGTTTGATAAGTCTTATGTAAAAACGTTCCTAGATAGCTATCTGTGAGCTCTATTTAGCACAGTGTTCTTTCATTGTAGGAAAATGATACCCATTCATTATGGCATATACTGAAATGTGAGAAATGTCTTAAATACAAATGTTCCTAATAATAGCTTCAAGATGCTTTCACCACAGAGTTCTTTCAGTGAAACAATATTGCAGATATTCTGTGACACTTGTAGTGAAGTGTTAGTTAAAACTTACTTGCAAGCTGGATTCAGCACAGTGTTTCTTTCATTGTTGGAAACTCATATTCAATCAGAACAGCAAATATTGAAATGGTTATAATGACTAATATGAAGATGATCCTTAATGGCTGCAAGTAAGATGGTTTCACCACAGTTTTCTCTCAGTGAACAAATGCTATATATATTCTGTCCCACATGCAATGAAATGTTTGTTAAGTCTTATATGAACATGTTCCTAAACAGCTACCTGCAAACTGGGCTTAGAACAGTGTTCTCACATTGTTAGTAATTGATAGGTCATCTGTAGGGCATATGCTGAAATGTTTGAAATGTCTTAGGTGAATATGCCCCTAAACAGCTGTAAGCACATTTGTTTCACCAGAGTTCCTTTAGTGTCTGAATCTTATGGATATTTTTCAAGTCTGTAGTGTAATTTTTTAAGTATTTTATGAAGTTCTTCCTAAACAGATACTAGGAAACAAGGGTTCAGCTCATCCTTCTTTCCTTGAGTGAATATTAAAATTATTCTGTCATGACCATAGCGCAATATTTGTTAAGACTTATGAAAAGATATTTCTAAAAAACAACTTTCCAGCTGGGTTCTTAACATTGTTCTTTCATTTTATGGAAGTGATAACCATTCTGGATGGAATACACTGAAATGTTTGAAAAGACTTGTATGAAGATACTCCTAAATAGCTACAAGCAATCTGGTTACACCACAGTGTTCTTTCATTTAATAAACTTTATATATATTCTCCTATAGCTGTAGTGAAATGTTTTATATCATATATGAAAATGTTCCTACAGCTACCTGCAAGCTGGGATCAGCACACTGACTTTTCATTGTAATAAGGTGATAGTTACTTTGTATGGCATACACTGAAATGTCAGAAAAGACTTATATGAGTGTATTTCTAAAGAGATACAAGCAAGCTGGTTTCACAATAGTGATCTTTCATTGAATTAATGTAATAGATATTCTGTCGCACATGTTGTGAAATTTTCAATAAATCTTACACGAAAATGTTACTATAAGTCTACCTGAAAGCTGAGTTAAGTACGATGTTTTTTCATTTTCAGAAAGTATAGCTGTTCTCTATGGCTCATACTGAAATGCTAGAAAAGACTTACATGAAGATGTTCCTTAAAAGCTACAAGGAAGTTGGTTTCACCACAGCATTCTTTCAATGTGTGAATGTTATAGATATTCCATCATGCCCGTAGTGAAATGTTTGATAGGACTTATTTGAAGATTCCCCTAAACAGCTGCAAGCAAGGTGTTTTCACCACAGTGTTCATTCAGAAAACGAATGTTATACGTATTCTGTCATGCCTCAAGAGAACTATTTGATGTCTTAGGTGAGAGTGTTCCTGAACAGCTACAAGCAAGCTTTTTCAACATAGTGTGGCTTCCTTGAATGAATGTTATGGATATCATGTTGCGGCTGTAGAGAAACGTTTGATAAGACATAAATGAAATGCTCATAAAGAGCCACTGGTTTCCTCAGAACGTTCTTTCTGGATATGGAAGCGATAGCCATTCTGTAGGCATAATGAAGTGTTTGAAGAGCCTTATACGAAGACATTCCCAAGGCGCCAGAAGTAATCTGGCTTCACCACAGTGTTCTTTCAGTGAACGAGTGTTATAGATAGTCTGTCATGCCTGTAGTGAAATGTTTAATAAGTCTTATAGGAAGAGGTTTCAAACAGCCGCCAGCAAGCCGGGTTTAGCACAGTGTCCTTTAACTGTAAGTAAGTGAGAGCCATTCTGTATGGCATATACTTAAATGTTAGAGAGGTCTTATATGAAGATGTTCCTAAATAGAATCCAACAAGATGTGTTCAGGACAGAATAATTTCATCATAAGATAGTGACAGCCATTTAGTATGGCATATACAGAAATGCTGAAAAGGACTTAAATGAAGATCTTCCTTAACAGTCAAACCAAGCCACTTTCACCATAGTCTTCTTTCATTGAATGGATGTAATAGATATTCTGTCATGCCTGTAGTTAAATGTTCAATAGGTCTTACATAAAAATGCTCCTAATAATCTACCTGAAAGCTATGAAACACAACCTTCTTTCCTTGTAAGAAGGGTATGGCCATGCTGTATGCCATATACTGAAATGCTTGAAAAGCTTTATATGAAGATGTTCCTCAACAGTTACAAGAAAACTGCTTTCATCCCTGTGTTCATTCAATGAGTGAATGTTTAGAGATTCTGTCATTCCTGCAAAGGAATGTTTAATAAGTCTTACATGAAGATGTTTCTAAACAGCTACAAGGAAATTTTTTTAAATATAGTGTTATTACATTGAATAAACATTAAAGATATCCTGTCATGACTGTAGGCAAATGTCTGATAAGACTTGAACAAAATATTGATAAACAATTACTTGCAAGCTGGGTTCATCACAGTATTCTTTTCTGGCTATGGAGATGATAGCCATTCTGTATGGCATAAAGTGATATGTTTGAAGAGCCTTTTATTTATATTCTTAAACAGCTAACAAGCAAGATGGTTTCTTCACAGTGTTCTTTCAGTGAATGAATGTTCTAGATATTGTCACATCTGTGGTGAAACATTTGATATATGATGTTCCTAAACAGCTACCTATAAACCGGATTCAGCATGTGTTCTTTCATTTTGTGAAAATGATAGTCGCTCTGTGTGGAATATACTTAAGTATTTGAAGCGTATTATGTGCAGATGTTCCTAAACAGTGAAAAGAAGATGGTGTTTGCATAATTTTCTTTCAGATAACAAATGTTATAGACATTGTCACATCTGTAGTCAAATGTTTGATATGATTTATGTGAAAATATCCCTAAACAGCTACCTGTTGGCTTGATTAAGCACAATGCTCTTTCCTTGTAAGAAAGTGATAGCTGTTCCATGTGGCATGTACTGAAATGTTTGAAATGTCATATGTGAAGATGTTCCTTAAGAGCTACTTGCTAGGTGTTTTCAAGACAATGTTCTTTCAGTGAATGAATGTTATAGATAGTCTATCACACCCGTAGTGAAATGCTGGATAAGTTTTATGAAGATGTCCCCAAGTAGCTACAAGCAAAATGGTTTCACAACAGTGTTCTTACAGACATTGAATGTTATAGATATTCTGTCATGCCTGTAGGGAAATGTTTGATAAGACTTGCATGAACACTTACATGAAGATGTTTCTCAACAGCCACAAGCAAGCTTTTTCAACACAGTATTTCATTGAATGGATGTAATAATCATCACATTGTGGCTGCAGAGAAACGTTTGATAAGACACACACAAAATGTTCATAAATAGCATGTGCCAGCTGGTTGCATCACAATGTTGTTTAATTTAATGGAAGTGATCATCATTCTGTATAGCATATGATGTGTTTGAATAGCCTTATGTAAAGATATTCCTAAAAACTTATGAGCAATCTGGTTTCACCAGAGTGTGTTCCTCAGTGAAGGAATCTTACAGAGATTCTGTCAGAGCAGTAGTGACATGTTTGGTGTTTTGTATGAAGAAACCCTAAATGGCTTCCTGCAAGATGAGTTCAACACAGTGTTATTTCATTTTAAGAAAATGATAGTCATTCTGTTTGGCATAAACTGAAATATTAGAAAAGCCTTATATCAAGATGTTCCTAATTAGCTACCAGCAATCTGGCTTCACAATAGTGTTCTTTCATTGAATGGATGTAATAGATACTTTGTAGTGAAATGTATGATAAGTCTCTTAGGAAAAGGTTCCTAAACAGCTGCCTGCAATCTGGCTTCAGCACATTATATCACTGTCTCAAAGTGATATTCATTCAGTATGTCTTATATGGAAACGCTTGAAATGGTGAACATGAAGAAGTTTCTAAATATATACAAGCAAGATTGTTTCTCCACAGTTTTCTTTCAGTGACTGAATGTTATGTATAGTCTGTCACGACTATTGTAAAATGTTTGATAAGTCTTATGTAAAAACGTTCCTAGATAGCTATCTGTGAGCTCTATTTAGCACAGTGTTCTTTCATTGTAGGAAAATGATACCCATTCATTATGGCATATACTGAAATGTGAGAAATGTCTTAAATACAAATGTTCCTAATAATAGCTTCAAGATGCTTTCACCACAGAGTTCTTTCAGTGAAACAATATTGCAGATATTCTGTGACACTTGTAGTGAAGTGTTAGTTAAAACTTACTTGCAAGCTGGATTCAGCACAGTGTTTCTTTCATTGTTGGAAACTCATATTCAATCAGAACAGCAAATATTGAAATGGTTATAATGACTAATATGAAGATGATCCTTAATGGCTGCAAGTAAGATGGTTTCACCACAGTTTTCTCTCAGTGAACAAATGCTATATATATTCTGTCCCACATGCAATGAAATGTTTGTTAAGTCTTATATGAACATGTTCCTAAACAGCTACCTGCAAACTGGGCTTAGAACAGTGTTCTCACATTGTTAGTAATTGATAGGTCATCTGTAGGGCATATGCTGAAATGTTTGAAATGTCTTAGGTGAATATGCCCCTAAACAGCTGTAAGCACATTTGTTTCACCAGAGTTCCTTTAGTGTCTGAATCTTATGGATATTTTTCAAGTCTGTAGTGTAATTTTTTAAGTATTTTATGAAGTTCTTCCTAAACAGATACTAGGAAACAAGGGTTCAGCTCATCCTTCTTTCCTTGAGTGAATATTAAAATTATTCTGTCATGACCATAGCGCAATATTTGTTAAGACTTATGAAAAGATATTTCTAAAAAACAACTTTCCAGCTGGGTTCTTAACATTGTTCTTTCATTTTATGGAAGTGATAACCATTCTGGATGGAATACACTGAAATGTTTGAAAAGACTTGTATGAAGATACTCCTAAATAGCTACAAGCAATCTGGTTACACCACAGTGTTCTTTCATTTAATAAACTTTATATATATTCTCCTATAGCTGTAGTGAAATGTTTTATATCATATATGAAAATGTTCCTACAGCTACCTGCAAGCTGGGATCAGCACACTGACTTTTCATTGTAATAAGGTGATAGTTACTTTGTATGGCATACACTGAAATGTCAGAAAAGACTTATATGAGTGTATTTCTAAAGAGATACAAGCAAGCTGGTTTCACAATAGTGATCTTTCATTGAATTAATGTAATAGATATTCTGTCGCACATGTTGTGAAATTTTCAATAAATCTTACACGAAAATGTTACTATAAGTCTACCTGAAAGCTGAGTTAAGTACGATGTTTTTTCATTTTCAGAAAGTATAGCTGTTCTCTATGGCTCATACTGAAATGCTAGAAAAGACTTACATGAAGATGTTCCTTAAAAGCTACAAGGAAGTTGGTTTCACCACAGCATTCTTTCAATGTGTGAATGTTATAGATATTCCATCATGCCCGTAGTGAAATGTTTGATAGGACTTATTTGAAGATTCCCCTAAACAGCTGCAAGCAAGGTGTTTTCACCACAGTGTTCATTCAGAAAACGAATGTTATACGTATTCTGTCATGCCTCAAGAGAACTATTTGATGTCTTAGGTGAGAGTGTTCCTGAACAGCTACAAGCAAGCTTTTTCAACATAGTGTGGCTTCCTTGAATGAATGTTATGGATATCATGTTGCGGCTGTAGAGAAACGTTTGATAAGACATAAATGAAATGCTCATAAAGAGCCACTGGTTTCCTCAGAACGTTCTTTCTGGATATGGAAGCGATAGCCATTCTGTAGGCATAATGAAGTGTTTGAAGAGCCTTATACGAAGACATTCCCAAGGCGCCAGAAGTAATCTGGCTTCACCACAGTGTTCTTTCAGTGAACGAGTGTTATAGATAGTCTGTCATGCCTGTAGTGAAATGTTTAATAAGTCTTATAGGAAGAGGTTTCAAACAGCCGCCAGCAAGCCGGGTTTAGCACAGTGTCCTTTAACTGTAAGTAAGTGAGAGCCATTCTGTATGGCATATACTTAAATGTTAGAGAGGTCTTATATGAAGATGTTCCTAAATAGAATCCAACAAGATGTGTTCAGGACAGAATAATTTCATCATAAGATAGTGACAGCCATTTAGTATGGCATATACAGAAATGCTGAAAAGGACTTAAATGAAGATCTTCCTTAACAGTCAAACCAAGCCACTTTCACCATAGTCTTCTTTCATTGAATGGATGTAATAGATATTCTGTCATGCCTGTAGTTAAATGTTCAATAGGTCTTACATAAAAATGCTCCTAATAATCTACCTGAAAGCTATGAAACACAACCTTCTTTCCTTGTAAGAAGGGTATGGCCATGCTGTATGCCATATACTGAAATGCTTGAAAAGCTTTATATGAAGATGTTCCTCAACAGTTACAAGAAAACTGCTTTCATCCCTGTGTTCATTCAATGAGTGAATGTTTAGAGATTCTGTCATTCCTGCAAAGGAATGTTTAATAAGTCTTACATGAAGATGTTTCTAAACAGCTACAAGGAAATTTTTTTAAATATAGTGTTATTACATTGAATAAACATTAAAGATATCCTGTCATGACTGTAGGCAAACGTCTGATAAGACTTGAACAAAATATTGATAAACAGTTACTTGCAAGCTGGGTTCATCACAGTATTCTTTTCTGGCTATGGAGATGATAGCCATTCTGTATGGCATAAAGTGATATGTTTGAAGAGCCTTTTATTTATATTCTTAAACAGCTAACAAGCAAGATGGTTTCTTCACAGTGTTCTTTCAGTGAATGAATGTTCTAGATATTGTCACATCTGTGGTGAAACATTTGATATATGATGTTCCTAAACAGCTACCTATAAACCGGATTCAGCATGTGTTCTTTCATTTTGTGAAAATGATAGTCGCTCTGTGTGGAATATACTTAAGTATTTGAAGCGTATTATGTGCAGATGTTCCTAAACAGTGAAAAGAAGATGGTGTTTGCATAATTTTCTTTCAGATAACAAATGTTATAGACATTGTCACATCTGTAGTCAAATGTTTGATATGATTTATGTGAAAATATCCCTAAACAGCTACCTGTTGGCTTGATTAAGCACAATGCTCTTTCCTTGTAAGAAAGTGATAGCTGTTCCATGTGGCATGTACTGAAATGTTTGAAATGTCATATGTGAAGATGTTCCTTAAGAGCTACTTGCTAGGTGTTTTCAAGACAATGTTCTTTCAGTGAATGAATGTTATAGATAGTCTATCACACCCGTAGTGAAATGCTGGATAAGTTTTATGAAGATGTCCCCAAGTAGCTACAAGCAAAATGGTTTCACAACAGTGTTCTTACAGACATTGAATGTTATAGATATTCTGTCATGCCTGTAGGGAAATGTTTGATAAGACTTGCATGAACACTTACATGAAGATGTTTCTCGACAGCCACAAGCAAGCTTTTTCAACACAGTATTTCATTGAATGAATGTAATAATTATCACATTGTGGCTGCAGAGAAACGTTTGATAAGACACACACAAAATGTTCATAAATAGCATGTGCCAGCTGGTTGCATCACAATGTTGTTTAATTTAATGGAAGTGATCATCATTCTGTATAGCATATGATGTGTTTGAATAGCCTTATGTAAAGATATTCCTAAAAACTTATGAGCAATCTGGTTTCACCAGAGTGTGTTCCTCAGTGAAGGAATCTTACAGAGATTCTGTCAGAGCAGTAGTGACATGTTTGGTGTTTTGTATGAAGAAACCCTAAATGGCTTCCTGCAAGATGAGTTCAACACAGTGTTATTTCATTTTAAGAAAATGATAGTCATTCTGTTTGGCATAAACGGAAATATTAGAAAAGCCTTATATCAAGATGTTCCTAATTAGCTACCAGCAATCTGGCTTCACAATAGTGTTCTTTCATTGAATGGATGTAATAGATACTTTGTAGTGAAATGTATGATAAGTCTCTTAGGAAAAGGTTCCTAAACAGCTGCCTGCAATCTGGCTTCAGCACATTATATCACTGTCTCAAAGTGATATTCATTCAGTATGTCTTATATGGAAACGCTTGAAATGGTGAACATGAAGAAGTTTCTAAATATATACAAGCAAGATTGTTTCTCCACAGTTTTCTTTCAGTGACTGAATGTTATGTATAGTCTGTCACGACTATTGTAAAATGTTTGATAAGTCTTATGTAAAAACGTTCCTAGATAGCTATCTGTGAGCTCTATTTAGCACAGTGTTCTTTCATTGTAGGAAAATGATACCCATTCATTATGGCATATACTGAAATGTGAGAAATGTCTTAAATACAAATGTTCCTAATAATAGCTTCAAGATGCTTTCACCACAGAGTTCTTTCAGTGAAACAATATTGCAGATATTCTGTGACACTTGTAGTGAAGTGTTAGTTAAAACTTACTTGCAAGCTGGATTCAGCACAGTGTTTCTTTCATTGTTGGAAACTCATATTCAATCAGAACAGCAAATATTGAAATGGTTATAATGACTAATATGAAGATGATCCTTAATGGCTGCAAGTAAGATGGTTTCACCACAGTTTTCTCTCAGTGAACAAATGCTATATATATTCTGTCCCACATGCAATGAAATGTTTGTTAAGTCTTATATGAACATGTTCCTAAACAGCTACCTGCAAACTGGGCTTAGAACAGTGTTCTCACACTGTTAGTAATTGATAGGTCATCTGTAGGGCATATGCTGAAATGTTTGAAATGTCTTAGGTGAATATGCCCCTAAACAGCTGTAAGCACATTTGTTTCACCAGAGTTCCTTTAGTGTCTGAATCTTATGGATATTTTTCAAGTCTGTAGTGTAATTTTTTAAGTATTTTATGAAGTTCTTCCTAAACAGATACTAGGAAACAAGGGTTCAGCTCATCCTTCTTTCCTTGAGTGAATATTAAAATTATTCTGTCATGACCATAGCGCAATATTTGTTAAGACTTATGAAAAGATATTTCTAAAAAACAACTTTCCAGCTGGGTTCTTAACATTGTTCTTTCATTTTATGGAAGTGATAACCATTCTGGATGGAATACACTGAAATGTTTGAAAAGACTTGTATGAAGATACTCCTAAATAGCTACAAGCAATCTGGTTACACCACAGTGTTCTTTCATTTAATAAACTTTATATATATTCTCCTATAGCTGTAGTGAAATGTTTTATATCATATATGAAAATGTTCCTACAGCTACCTGCAAGCTGGGATCAGCACACTGACTTTTCATTGTAATAAGGTGATAGTTACTTTGTATGGCATACACTGAAATGTCAGAAAAGACTTATATGAGTGTATTTCTAAAGAGATACAAGCAAGCTGGTTTCACAATAGTGATCTTTCATTGAATTAATGTAATAGATATTCTGTCGCACATGTTGTGAAATTTTCAATAAATCTTACACGAAAATGTTACTATAAGTCTACCTGAAAGCTGAGTTAAGTACGAAGTTTTTTCATTTTCAGAAAGTATAGCTGTTCTCTATGGCTCATACTGAAATGCTAGAAAAGACTTACATGAAGATGTTCCTTAAAAGCTACAAGGAAGTTGGTTTCACCACAGCATTCTTTCAATGTGTGAATGTTATAGATATTCCATCATGCCCGTAGTGAAATGTTTGATAGGACTTATTTGAAGATTCCCCTAAACAGCTGCAAGCAAGGTGTTTTCACCACAGTGTTCATTCAGAAAACGAATGTTATACGTATTCTGTCATGCCTCAAGAGAACTATTTGATGTCTTAGGTGAGAGTGTTCCTGAACAGCTACAAGCAAGCTTTTTCAACATAGTGTGGCTTCCTTGAATGAATGTTATGGATATCATGTTGCGGCTGTAGAGAAACGTTTGATAAGACATAAATGAAATGCTCATAAAGAGCCACTGGTTTCCTCAGAACGTTCTTTCTGGATATGGAAGCGATAGCCATTCTGTAGGCATAATGAAGTGTTTGAAGAGCCTTATACGAAGACATTCCCAAGGCGCCAGAAGTAATCTGGCTTCACCACAGTGTTCTTTCAGTGAACGAGTGTTATAGATAGTCTGTCATGCCTGTAGTGAAATGTTTAATAAGTCTTATAGGAAGAGGTTTCAAACAGCCGCCAGCAAGCCGGGTTTAGCACAGTGTCCTTTAACTGTAAGTAAGTGAGAGCCATTCTGTATGGCATATACTTAAATGTTAGAGAGGTCTTATATGAAGATGTTCCTAAATAGAATCCAACAAGATGTGTTCAGGACAGAATAATTTCATCATAAGATAGTGACAGCCATTTAGTATGGCATATACAGAAATGCTGAAAAGGACTTAAATGAAGATCTTCCTTAACAGTCAAACCAAGCCACTTTCACCATAGTCTTCTTTCATTGAATGGATGTAATAGATATTCTGTCATGCCTGTAGTTAAATGTTCAATAGGTCTTACATAAAAATGCTCCTAATAATCTACCTGAAAGCTATGAAACACAACCTTCTTTCCTTGTAAGAAGGGTATGGCCATGCTGTATGCCATATACTGAAATGCTTGAAAAGCTTTATATGAAGATGTTCCTCAACAGTTACAAGAAAACTGCTTTCATCCCTGTGTTCATTCAATGAGTGAATGTTTAGAGATTCTGTCATTCCTGCAAAGGAATGTTTAATAAGTCTTACATGAAGATGTTTCTAAACAGCTACAAGGAAATTTTTTTAAATATAGTGTTATTACATTGAATAAACATTAAAGATATCCTGTCATGACTGTAGGCAAACGTCTGATAAGACTTGAACAAAATATTGATAAACAGTTACTTGCAAGCTGGGTTCATCACAGTATTCTTTTCTGGCTATGGAGATGATAGCCATTCTGTATGGCATAAAGTGATATGTTTGAAGAGCCTTTTATTTATATTCTTAAACAGCTAACAAGCAAGATGGTTTCTTCACAGTGTTCTTTCAGTGAATGAATGTTCTAGATATTGTCACATCTGTGGTGAAACATTTGATATATGATGTTCCTAAACAGCTACCTATAAACCGGATTCAGCATGTGTTCTTTCATTTTGTGAAAATGGATAGTCGCTCTGTGTGGAATATACTTAAGTATTTGAAGCGTATTATGTGCAGATGTTCCTAAACATTGAAAGAAGATGGTGTTTGCATAATTTTCTTTCAGATAACAAATGTTATAGACATTGTCACATCTGTAGTCAAATGTTTGATATGATTTATGTGAAAATATCCCTAAACAGCTACCTGTTGGCTTGATTAAGCACAATGCTCTTTCCTTGTAAGAAAGTGAGAGCTGTTCCATGTGGCATGTACTGAAATGTTTGAAATGTCATATGTGAAGATGTTCCTTAAGAGCTACTTGCTAGGTGTTTTCAAGACAATGTTCTTTCAGTGAATGAATGTTATAGATAGTCTATCACACCCGTAGTGAAATGCTGGATAAGTTTTATGAAGATGTCCCCAAGTAGCTACAAGCAAAATGGTTTCACAACAGTGTTCTTACAGACATTGAATGTTATAGATATTCTGTCATGCCTGTAGGGAAATGTTTGATAAGACTTGCATGAACACTTACATGAAGATGTTTCTCAACAGCCACAAGCAAGCTTTTTCAACACAGTATTTCATTGAATGAATGTAATAATTATCACATTGTGGCTGCAGAGAAACGTTTGATAAGACACACACAAAATGTTCATAAATAGCATGTGCCAGCTGGTTGCATCACAATGTTGTTTAATTTAATGGAAGTGATCATCATTCTGTATAGCATATGATGTGTTTGAATAGCCTTATGTAAAGATATTCCTAAAAACTTATGAGCAATCTGGTTTCACCAGAGTGTGTTCCTCAGTGAAGGAATCTTACAGAGATTCTGTCAGAGCAGTAGTGACATGTTTGGTGTTTTGTATGAAGAAACCCTAAATGGCTTCCTGCAAGATGAGTTCAACACAGTGTTATTTCATTTTAAGAAAATGATAGTCATTCTGTTTGGCATAAACGGAAATATTAGAAAAGCCTTATATCAAGATGTTCCTAATTAGCTACCAGCAATCTGGCTTCACAATAGTGTTCTTTCATTGAATGGATGTAATAGATACTTTGTAGTGAAATGTATGATAAGTCTCTTAGGAAAAGGTTCCTAAACAGCTGCCTGCAATCTGGCTTCAGCACATTATATCACTGTCTCAAAGTGATATTCATTCAGTATGTCTTATATGGAAACGCTTGAAATGGTGAACATGAAGAAGTTTCTAAATATATACAAGCAAGATTGTTTCTCCACAGTTTTCTTTCAGTGACTGAATGTTATGTATAGTCTGTCACGACTATTGTAAAATGTTTGATAAGTCTTATGTAAAAACGTTCCTAGATAGCTATCTGTGAGCTCTATTTAGCACAGTGTTCTTTCATTGTAGGAAAATGATACCCATTCATTATGGCATATACTGAAATGTGAGAAATGTCTTAAATACAAATGTTCCTAATAATAGCTTCAAGATGCTTTCACCACAGAGTTCTTTCAGTGAAACAATATTGCAGATATTCTGTGACACTTGTAGTGAAGTGTTAGTTAAAACTTACTTGCAAGCTGGATTCAGCACAGTGTTTCTTTCATTGTTGGAAACTCATATTCAATCAGAACAGCAAATATTGAAATGGTTATAATGACTAATATGAAGATGATCCTTAATGGCTGCAAGTAAGATGGTTTCACCACAGTTTTCTCTCAGTGAACAAATGCTATATATATTCTGTCCCACATGCAATGAAATGCTTGTTAAGTCTTATATGAACATGTTCCTAAACAGCTACCTGCAAACTGGGCTTAGAACAGTGTTCTCACATTGTTAGTAATTGATAGGTCATCTGTAGGGCATATGCTGAAATGTTTGAAATGTCTTAGGTGAATATGCCCCTAAACAGCTGTAAGCACATTTGTTTCACCAGAGTTCCTTTAGTGTCTGAATCTTATGGATATTTTTCAAGTCTGTAGTGTAATTTTTTAAGTATTTTATGAAGTTCTTCCTAAACAGATACTAGGAAACAAGGGTTCAGCTCATCCTTCTTTCCTTGAGTGAATATTAAAATTATTCTGTCATGACCATAGCGCAATATTTGTTAAGACTTATGAAAAGATATTTCTAAAAAACAACTTTCCAGCTGGGTTCTTAACATTGTTCTTTCATTTTATGGAAGTGATAACCATTCTGGATGGAATACACTGAAATGTTTGAAAAGACTTGTATGAAGATACTCCTAAATAGCTACAAGCAATCTGGTTACACCACAGTGTTCTTTCATTTAATAAACTTTATATATATTCTCCTATAGCTGTAGTGAAATGTTTTATATCATATATGAAAATGTTCCTACAGCTACCTGCAAGCTGGGATCAGCACACTGACTTTTCATTGTAATAAGGTGATAGTTACTTTGTATGGCATACACTGAAATGTCAGAAAAGACTTATATGAGTGTATTTCTAAAGAGATACAAGCAAGCTGGTTTCACAATAGTGATCTTTCATTGAATTAATGTAATAGATATTCTGTCGCACATGTTGTGAAATTTTCAATAAATCTTACACGAAAATGTTACTATAAGTCTACCTGAAAGCTGAGTTAAGTACGATGTTTTTTCATTTTCAGAAAGTATAGCTGTTCTCTATGGCTCATACTGAAATGCTAGAAAAGACTTACATGAAGATGTTCCTTAAAAGCTACAAGGAAGTTGGTTTCACCACAGCATTCTTTCAATGTGTGAATGTTATAGATATTCCATCATGCCCGTAGTGAAATGTTTGATAGGACTTATTTGAAGATTCCCCTAAACAGCTGCAAGCAAGGTGTTTTCACCACAGTGTTCATTCAGAAAACGAATGTTATACGTATTCTGTCATGCCTCAAGAGAACTATTTGATGTCTTAGGTGAGAGTGTTCCTGAACAGCTACAAGCAAGCTTTTTCAACATAGTGTGGCTTCCTTGAATGAATGTTATGGATATCATGTTGCGGCTGTAGAGAAACGTTTGATAAGACATAAATGAAATGCTCATAAAGAGCCACTGGTTTCCTCAGAACGTTCTTTCTGGATATGGAAGCGATAGCCATTCTGTAGGCATAATGAAGTGTTTGAAGAGCCTTATACGAAGACATTCCCAAGGCGCCAGAAGTAATCTGGCTTCACCACAGTGTTCTTTCAGTGAACGAGTGTTATAGATAGTCTGTCATGCCTGTAGTGAAATGTTTAATAAGTCTTATAGGAAGAGGTTTCAAACAGCCGCCAGCAAGCCGGGTTTAGCACAGTGTCCTTTAACTGTAAGTAAGTGAGAGCCATTCTGTATGGCATATACTTAAATGTTAGAGAGGTCTTATATGAAGATGTTCCTAAATAGAATCCAACAAGATGTGTTCAGGACAGAATAATTTCATCATAAGATAGTGACAGCCATTTAGTATGGCATATACAGAAATGCTGAAAAGGACTTAAATGAAGATCTTCCTTAACAGTCAAACCAAGCCACTTTCACCATAGTGTTCTTCCATTGAATGGATGTAATAGATATTCTGTCATGCCTGTAGTTAAATGTTCAATAGGTCTTACATAAAAATGCTCCTAATAATCTACCTGAAAGCTATGAAACACAACCTTCTTTCCTTGTAAGAAGGGTATGGCCATGCTGTATGCCATATACTGAAATGCTTGAAAAGCTTTATATGAAGATGTTCCTCAACAGTTACAAGAAAACTGCTTTCATCCCTGTGTTCATTCAATGAGTGAATGTTTAGAGATTCTGTCATTCCTGCAAAGGAATGTTTAATAAGTCTTACATGAAGATGTTTCTAAACAGCTACAAGGAAATTTTTTTAAATATAGTGTTATTACATTGAATAAACATTAAAGATATCCTGTCATGACTGTAGGCAAACGTCTGATAAGACTTGAACAAAATATTGATAAACAGTTACTTGCAAGCTGGGTTCATCACAGTATTCTTTCCTGGCTATGGAGATGATAGCCATTCTGTATGGCATAAAGTGATATGTTTGAAGAGCCTTTTATTTATATTCTTAAACAGCTAACAAGCAAGATGGTTTCTTCACAGTGTTCTTTCAGTGAATGAATGTTCTAGATATTGTCACATCTGTGGTGAAACATTTGATATATGATGTTCCTAAACAGCTACCTATAAACCGGATTCAGCATGTGTTCTTTCATTTTGTGAAAATGATAGTCGCTCTGTGTGGAATATACTTAAGTATTTGAAGCGTATTATGTGCAGATGTTCCTAAACAGTGAAAAGAAGATGGTGTTTGCATAATTTTCTTTCAGATAACAAATGTTATAGACATTGTCACATCTGTAGTCAAATGTTTGATATGATTTATGTGAAAATATCCCTAAACAGCTACCTGTTGGCTTGATTAAGCACAATGCTCTTTCCTTGTAAGAAAGTGATAGCTGTTCCATGTGGCATGTACTGAAATGTTTGAAATGTCATATGTGAAGATGTTCCTTAAGAGCTACTTGCTAGGTGTTTTCAAGACAATGTTCTTTCAGTGAATGAATGTTATAGATAGTCTATCACACCCGTAGTGAAATGCTGGATAAGTTTTATGAAGATGTCCCCAAGTAGCTACAAGCAAAATGGTTTCACAACAGTGTTCTTACAGACATTGAATGTTATAGATATTCTGTCATGCCTGTAGGGAAATGTTTGATAAGACTTGCATGAACACTTACATGAAGATGTTTCTCGACAGCCACAAGCAAGCTTTTTCAACACAGTATTTCATTGAATGAATGTAATAATTATCACATTGTGGCTGCAGAGAAACGTTTGATAAGACACACACAAAATGTTCATAAATAGCATGTGCCAGCTGGTTGCATCACAATGTTGTTTAATTTAATGGAAGTGATCATCATTCTGTATAGCATATGATGTGTTTGAATAGCCTTATATAAAGATATTCCTAAAAACTTATGAGCAATCTGGTTTCACCAGAGTGTGTTCCTCAGTGAAGGAATCTTACAGAGATTCTGTCAGAGCAGTAGTGACATGTTTGGTGTTTTGTATGAAGAAACCCTAAATGGCTTCCTGCAAGATGAGTTCAACACAGTGTTATTTCATTTTAAGAAAATGATAGTCATTCTGTTTGGCATAAACGGAAATATTAGAAAAGCCTTATATCAAGATGTTCCTAATTAGCTACCAGCAATCTGGCTTCACAATAGTGTTCTTTCATTGAATGGATGTAATAGATACTTTGTAGTGAAATGTATGATAAGTCTCTTAGGAAAAGGTTCCTAAACAGCTGCCTGCAATCTGGCTTCAGCACATTATATCACTGTCTCAAAGTGATATTCATTCAGTATGTCTTATATGGAAATGCTTGAAATGGTGAACATGAAGAAGTTTCTAAATATATACAAGCAAGATTGTTTCTCCACAGTTTTCTTTCAGTGACTGAATGTTATGTATAGTCTGTCACGACTATTGTAAAATGTTTGATAAGTCTTATGTAAAAACGTTCCTAGATAGCTATCTGTGAGCTCTATTTAGCACAGTGTTCTTTCATTGTAGGAAAATGATACCCATTCATTATGGCATATACTGAAATGTGAGAAATGTCTTAAATACAAATGTTCCTAATAATAGCTTCAAGATGCTTTCACCACAGAGTTCTTTCAGTGAAACAATATTGCAGATATTCTGTGACACTTGTAGTGAAGTGTTAGTTAAAACTTACTTGCAAGCTGGATTCAGCACAGTGTTTCTTTCATTGTTGGAAACTCATATTCAATCAGAACAGCAAATATTGAAATGGTTATAATGACTAATATGAAGATGATCCTTAATGGCTGCAAGTAAGATGGTTTCACCACAGTTTTCTCTCAGTGAACAAATGCTATATATATTCTGTCCCACATGCAATGAAATGCTTGTTAAGTCTTATATGAACATGTTCCTAAACAGCTACCTGCAAACTGGGCTTAGAACAGTGTTCTCACATTGTTAGTAATTGATAGGTCATCTGTAGGGCATATGCTGAAATGTTTGAAATGTCTTAGGTGAATATGCCCCTAAACAGCTGTAAGCACATTTGTTTCACCAGAGTTCCTTTAGTGTCTGAATCTTATGGATATTTTTCAAGTCTGTAGTGTAATTTTTTAAGTATTTTATGAAGTTCTTCCTAAACAGATACTAGGAAACAAGGGTTCAGCTCATCCTTCTTTCCTTGAGTGAATATTAAAATTATTCTGTCATGACCATAGCGCAATATTTGTTAAGACTTATGAAAAGATATTTCTAAAAAACAACTTTCCAGCTGGGTTCTTAACATTGTTCTTTCATTTTATGGAAGTGATAACCATTCTGGATGGAATACACTGAAATGTTTGAAAAGACTTGTATGAAGATACTCCTAAATAGCTACAAGCAATCTGGTTACACCACAGTGTTCTTTCATTTAATAAACTTTATATATATTCTCCTATAGCTGTAGTGAAATGTTTTATATCATATATGAAAATGTTCCTACAGCTACCTGCAAGCTGGGATCAGCACACTGACTTTTCATTGTAATAAGGTGATAGTTACTTTGTATGGCATACACTGAAATGTCAGAAAAGACTTATATGAGTGTATTTCTAAAGAGATACAAGCAAGCTGGTTTCACAATAGTGATCTTTCATTGAATTAATGTAATAGATATTCTGTCGCACATGTTGTGAAATTTTCAATAAATCTTACACGAAAATGTTACTATAAGTCTACCTGAAAGCTGAGTTAAGTACGATGTTTTTTCATTTTCAGAAAGTATAGCTGTTCTCTATGGCTCATACTGAAATGCTAGAAAAGACTTACACGAAGATGTTCCTTAAAAGCTACAAGGAAGTTGGTTTCACCACAGCATTCTTTCAATGTGTGAATGTTATAGATATTCCATCATGCCCGTAGTGAAATGTTTGATAGGACTTATTTGAAGATTCCCCTAAACAGCTGCAAGCAAGGTGTTTTCACCACAGTGTTCATTCAGAAAACGAATGTTATACGTATTCTGTCATGCCTCAAGAGAACTATTTGATGTCTTAGGTGAGAGTGTTCCTGAACAGCTACAAGCAAGCTTTTTCAACATAGTGTGGCTTCCTTGAATGAATGTTATGGATATCATGTTGCGGCTGTAGAGAAACGTTTGATAAGACATAAATGAAATGCTCATAAAGAGCCACTGGTTTCCTCAGAACGTTCTTTCTGGATATGGAAGCGATAGCCATTCTGTAGGCATAATGAAGTGTTTGAAGAGCCTTATACGAAGACATTCCCAAGGCGCCAGAAGTAATCTGGCTTCACCACAGTGTTCTTTCAGTGAACGAGTGTTATAGATAGTCTGTCATGCCTGTAGTGAAATGTTTAATAAGTCTTATAGGAAGAGGTTTCAAACAGCCGCCAGCAAGCCGGGTTTAGCACAGTGTCCTTTAACTGTAAGTAAGTGAGAGCCATTCTGTATGGCATATACTTAAATGTTAGAGAGGTCTTATATGAAGATGTTCCTAAATAGAATCCAACAAGATGTGTTCAGGACAGAATAATTTCATCATAAGATAGTGACAGCCATTTAGTATGGCATATACAGAAATGCTGAAAAGGACTTAAACGAAGATCTTCCTTAACAGTCAAACCAAGCCACTTTCACCATAGTGTTCTTCCATTGAATGGATGTAATAGATATTCTGTCATGCCTGTAGTTAAATGTTCAATAGGTCTTACATAAAAATGCTCCTAATAATCTACCTGAAAGCTATGAAACACAACCTTCTTTCCTTGTAAGAAGGGTATGGCCATGCTGTATGCCATATACTGAAATGCTTGAAAAGCTTTATATGAAGATGTTCCTCAACAGTTACAAGAAAACTGCTTTCATCCCTGTGTTCATTCAATGAGTGAATGTTTAGAGATTCTGTCATTCCTGCAAAGGAATGTTTAATAAGTCTTACATGAAGATGTTTCTAAACAGCTACAAGGAAATTTTTTTAAATATAGTGTTATTACATTGAATAAACATTAAAGATATCCTGTCATGACTGTAGGCAAACGTCTGATAAGACTTGAACAAAATATTGATAAACAGTTACTTGCAAGCTGGGTTCATCACAGTATTCTTTTCTGGCTATGGAGATGATAGCCATTCTGTATGGCATAAAGTGATATGTTTGAAGAGCCTTTTATTTATATTCTTAAACAGCTAACAAGCAAGATGGTTTCTTCACAGTGTTCTTTCAGTGAATGAATGTTCTAGATATTGTCACATCTGTGGTGAAACATTTGATATATGATGTTCCTAAACAGCTACCTATAAACCGGATTCAGCATGTGTTCTTTCATTCTGTGAAAATGGATAGTCGCTCTGTGTGGAATATACTTAAGTATTTGAAGCGTATTATGTGCAGATGTTCCTAAACAGTGAAAAGAAGATGGTGTTTGCATAATTTTCTTTCAGATAACAAATGTTATAGACATTGTCACATCTGTAGTCAAATGTTTGATATGATTTATGTGAAAATATCCCTAAACAGCTACCTGTTGGCTTGATTAAGCACAATGCTCTTTCCTTGTAAGAAAGTGATAGCTGTTCCATGTGGCATGTACTGAAATGTTTGAAATGTCATATGTGAAGATGTTCCTTAAGAGCTACTTGCTAGGTGTTTTCAAGACAATGTTCTTTCAGTGAATGAATGTTATAGATAGTCTATCACACCCGTAGTGAAATGCTGGATAAGTTTTATGAAGATGTCCCCAAGTAGCTACAAGCAAAATGGTTTCACAACAGTGTTCTTACAGACATTGAATGTTATAGATATTCTGTCATGCCTGTAGGGAAATGTTTGATAAGACTTGCATGAACACTTACATGAAGATGTTTCTCGACAGCCACAAGCAAGCTTTTTCAACACAGTATTTCATTGAATGAATGTAATAATTATCACATTGTGGCTGCAGAGAAACGTTTGATAAGACACACACAAAATGTTCATAAATAGCATGTGCCAGCTGGTTGCATCACAATGTTGTTTAATTTAATGGAAGTGATCATCATTCTGTATAGCATATGATGTGTTTGAATAGCCTTATATAAAGATATTCCTAAAAACTTATGAGCAATCTGGTTTCACCAGAGTGTGTTCCTCAGTGAAGGAATCTTACAGAGATTCTGTCAGAGCAGTAGTGACATGTTTGGTGTTTTGTATGAAGAAACCCTAAATGGCTTCCTGCAAGATGAGTTCAACACAGTGTTATTTCATTTTAAGAAAATGATAGTCATTCTGTTTGGCATAAACGGAAATATTAGAAAAGCCTTATATCAAGATGTTCCTAATTAGCTACCAGCAATCTGGCTTCACAATAGTGTTCTTTCATTGAATGGATGTAATAGATACTTTGTAGTGAAATGTATGATAAGTCTCTTAGGAAAAGGTTCCTAAACAGCTGCCTGCAATCTGGCTTCAGCACATTATATCACTGTCTCAAAGTGATATTCATTCAGTATGTCTTATATGGAAACGCTTGAAATGGTGAACATGAAGAAGTTTCTAAATATATACAAGCAAGATTGTTTCTCCACAGTTTTCTTTCAGTGACTGAATGTTATGTATAGTCTGTCACGACTATTGTAAAATGTTTGATAAGTCTTATGTAAAAACGTTCCTAGATAGCTATCTGTGAGCTCTATTTAGCACAGTGTTCTTTCATTGTAGGAAAATGATACCCATTCATTATGGCATATACTGAAATGTGAGAAATGTCTTAAATACAAATGTTCCTAATAATAGCTTCAAGATGCTTTCACCACAGAGTTCTTTCAGTGAAACAATATTGCAGATATTCTGTGACACTTGTAGTGAAGTGTTAGTTAAAACTTACTTGCAAGCTGGATTCAGCACAGTGTTTCTTTCATTGTTGGAAACTCATATTCAATCAGAACAGCAAATATTGAAATGGTTATAATGACTAATATGAAGATGATCCTTAATGGCTGCAAGTAAGATGGTTTCACCACAGTTTTCTCTCAGTGAACAAATGCTATATATATTCTGTCCCACATGCAATGAAATGCTTGTTAAGTCTTATATGAACATGTTCCTAAACAGCTACCTGCAAACTGGGCTTAGAACAGTGTTCTCACATTGTTAGTAATTGATAGGTCATCTGTAGGGCATATGCTGAAATGTTTGAAATGTCTTAGGTGAATATGCCCCTAAACAGCTGTAAGCACATTTGTTTCACCAGAGTTCCTTTAGTGTCTGAATCTTATGGATATTTTTCAAGTCTGTAGTGTAATTTTTTAAGTATTTTATGAAGTTCTTCCTAAACAGATACTAGGAAACAAGGGTTCAGCTCATCCTTCTTTCCTTGAGTGAATATTAAAATTATTCTGTCATGACCATAGCGCAATATTTGTTAAGACTTATGAAAAGATATTTCTAAAAAACAACTTTCCAGCTGGGTTCTTAACATTGTTCTTTCATTTTATGGAAGTGATAACCATTCTGGATGGAATACACTGAAATGTTTGAAAAGACTTGTATGAAGATACTCCTAAATAGCTACAAGCAATCTGGTTACACCACAGTGTTCTTTCATTTAATAAACTTTATATATATTCTCCTATAGCTGTAGTGAAATGTTTTATATCATATATGAAAATGTTCCTACAGCTACCTGCAAGCTGGGATCAGCACACTGACTTTTCATTGTAATAAGGTGATAGTTACTTTGTATGGCATACACTGAAATGTCAGAAAAGACTTATATGAGTGTATTTCTAAAGAGATACAAGCAAGCTGGTTTCACAATAGTGATCTTTCATTGAATTAATGTAATAGATATTCTGTCGCACATGTTGTGAAATTTTCAATAAATCTTACACGAAAATGTTACTATAAGTCTACCTGAAAGCTGAGTTAAGTACGATGTTTTTTCATTTTCAGAAAGTATAGCTGTTCTCTATGGCTCATACTGAAATGCTAGAAAAGACTTACATGAAGATGTTCCTTAAAAGCTACAAGGAAGTTGGTTTCACCACAGCATTCTTTCAATGTGTGAATGTTATAGATATTCCATCATGCCCGTAGTGAAATGTTTGATAGGACTTATTTGAAGATTCCCCTAAACAGCTGCAAGCAAGGTGTTTTCACCACAGTGTTCATTCAGAAAACGAATGTTATACGTATTCTGTCATGCCTCAAGAGAACTATTTGATGTCTTAGGTGAGAGTGTTCCTGAACAGCTACAAGCAAGCTTTTTCAACATAGTGTGGCTTCCTTGAATGAATGTTATGGATATCATGTTGCGGCTGTAGAGAAACGTTTGATAAGACATAAATGAAATGCTCATAAAGAGCCACTGGTTTCCTCAGAACGTTCTTTCTGGATATGGAAGCGATAGCCATTCTGTAGGCATAATGAAGTGTTTGAAGAGCCTTATACGAAGACATTCCCAAGGCGCCAGAAGTAATCTGGCTTCACCACAGTGTTCTTTCAGTGAACGAGTGTTATAGATAGTCTGTCATGCCTGTAGTGAAATGTTTAATAAGTCTTATAGGAAGAGGTTTCAAACAGCCGCCAGCAAGCCGGGTTTAGCACAGTGTCCTTTAACTGTAAGTAAGTGAGAGCCATTCTGTATGGCATATACTTAAATGTTAGAGAGGTCTTATATGAAGATGTTCCTAAATAGAATCCAACAAGATGTGTTCAGGACAGAATAATTTCATCATAAGATAGTGACAGCCATTTAGTATGGCATATACAGAAATGCTGAAAAGGACTTAAACGAAGATCTTCCTTAACAGTCAAACCAAGCCACTTTCACCATAGTGTTCTTCCATTGAATGGATGTAATAGATATTCTGTCATGCCTGTAGTTAAATGTTCAATAGGTCTTACATAAAAATGCTCCTAATAATCTACCTGAAAGCTATGAAACACAACCTTCTTTCCTTGTAAGAAGGGTATGGCCATGCTGTATGCCATATACTGAAATGCTTGAAAAGCTTTATATGAAGATGTTCCTCAACAGTTACAAGAAAACTGCTTTCATCCCTGTGTTCATTCAATGAGTGAATGTTTAGAGATTCTGTCATTCCTGCAAAGGAATGTTTAATAAGTCTTACATGAAGATGTTTCTAAACAGCTACAAGGAAATTTTTTTAAATATAGTGTTATTACATTGAATAAACATTAAAGATATCCTGTCATGACTGTAGGCAAACGTCTGATAAGACTTGAACAAAATATTGATAAACAGTTACTTGCAAGCTGGGTTCATCACAGTATTCTTTTCTGGCTATGGAGATGATAGCCATTCTGTATGGCATAAAGTGATATGTTTGAAGAGCCTTTTATTTATATTCTTAAACAGCTAACAAGCAAGATGGTTTCTTCACAGTGTTCTTTCAGTGAATGAATGTTCTAGATATTGTCACATCTGTGGTGAAACATTTGATATATGATGTTCCTAAACAGCTACCTATAAACCGGATTCAGCATGTGTTCTTTCATTCTGTGAAAATGGATAGTCGCTCTGTGTGGAATATACTTAAGTATTTGAAGCGTATTATGTGCAGATGTTCCTAAACAGTGAAAAGAAGATGGTGTTTGCATAATTTTCTTTCAGATAACAAATGTTATAGACATTGTCACATCTGTAGTCAAATGTTTGATATGATTTATGTGAAAATATCCCTAAACAGCTACCTGTTGGCTTGATTAAGCACAATGCTCTTTCCTTGTAAGAAAGTGATAGCTGTTCCATGTGGCATGTACTGAAATGTTTGAAATGTCATATGTGAAGATGTTCCTTAAGAGCTACTTGCTAGGTGTTTTCAAGACAATGTTCTTTCAGTGAATGAATGTTATAGATAGTCTATCACACCCGTAGTGAAATGCTGGATAAGTTTTATGAAGATGTCCCCAAGTAGCTACAAGCAAAATGGTTTCACAACAGTGTTCTTACAGACATTGAATGTTATAGATATTCTGTCATGCCTGTAGGGAAATGTTTGATAAGACTTGCATGAACACTTACATGAAGATGTTTCTCGACAGCCACAAGCAAGCTTTTTCAACACAGTATTTCATTGAATGAATGTAATAATTATCACATTGTGGCTGCAGAGAAACGTTTGATAAGACACACACAAAATGTTCATAAATAGCATGTGCCAGCTGGTTGCATCACAATGTTGTTTAATTTAATGGAAGTGATCATCATTCTGTATAGCATATGATGTGTTTGAATAGCCTTATATAAAGATATTCCTAAAAACTTATGAGCAATCTGGTTTCACCAGAGTGTGTTCCTCAGTGAAGGAATCTTACAGAGATTCTGTCAGAGCAGTAGTGACATGTTTGGTGTTTTGTATGAAGAAACCCTAAATGGCTTCCTGCAAGATGAGTTCAACACAGTGTTATTTCATTTTAAGAAAATGATAGTCATTCTGTTTGGCATAAACGGAAATATTAGAAAAGCCTTATATCAAGATGTTCCTAATTAGCTACCAGCAATCTGGCTTCACAATAGTGTTCTTTCATTGAATGGATGTAATAGATACTTTGTAGTGAAATGTATGATAAGTCTCTTAGGAAAAGGTTCCTAAACAGCTGCCTGCAATCTGGCTTCAGCACATTATATCACTGTCTCAAAGTGATATTCATTCAGTATGTCTTATATGGAAATGCTTGAAATGGTGAACATGAAGAAGTTTCTAAATATATACAAGCAAGATTGTTTCTCCACAGTTTTCTTTCAGTGACTGAATGTTATGTATAGTCTGTCACGACTATTGTAAAATGTTTGATAAGTCTTATGTAAAAACGTTCCTAGATAGCTATCTGTGAGCTCTATTTAGCACAGTGTTCTTTCATTGTAGGAAAATGATACCCATTCATTATGGCATATACTGAAATGTGAGAAATGTCTTAAATACAAATGTTCCTAATAATAGCTTCAAGATGCTTTCACCACAGAGTTCTTTCAGTGAAACAATATTGCAGATATTCTGTGACACTTGTAGTGAAGTGTTAGTTAAAACTTACTTGCAAGCTGGATTCAGCACAGTGTTTCTTTCATTGTTGGAAACTCATATTCAATCAGAACAGCAAATATTGAAATGGTTATAATGACTAATATGAAGATGATCCTTAATGGCTGCAAGTAAGATGGTTTCACCACAGTTTTCTCTCAGTGAACAAATGCTATATATATTCTGTCCCACATGCAATGAAATGCTTGTTAAGTCTTATATGAACATGTTCCTAAACAGCTACCTGCAAACTGGGCTTAGAACAGTGTTCTCACATTGTTAGTAATTGATAGGTCATCTGTAGGGCATATGCTGAAATGTTGGAAATGTCTTAGGTGAATATGCCCCTAAACAGCTGTAAGCACATTTGTTTCACCAGAGTTCCTTTAGTGTCTGAATCTTATGGATATTTTTCAAGTCTGTAGTGTAATTTTTTAAGTATTTTATGAAGTTCTTCCTAAACAGATACTAGGAAACAAGGGTTCAGCTCATCCTTCTTTCCTTGAGTGAATATTAAAATTATTCTGTCATGACCATAGCGCAATATTTGTTAAGACTTATGAAAAGATATTTCTAAAAAACAACTTTCCAGCTGGGTTCTTAACATTGTTCTTTCATTTTATGGAAGTGATAACCATTCTGGATGGAATACACTGAAATGTTTGAAAAGACTTGTATGAAGATACTCCTAAATAGCTACAAGCAATCTGGTTACACCACAGTGTTCTTTCATTTAATAAACTTTATATATATTCTCCTATAGCTGTAGTGAAATGTTTTATATCATATATGAAAATGTTCCTACAGCTACCTGCAAGCTGGGATCAGCACACTGACTTTTCATTGTAATAAGGTGATAGTTACTTTGTATGGCATACACTGAAATGTCAGAAAAGACTTATATGAGTGTATTTCTAAAGAGATACAAGCAAGCTGGTTTCACAATAGTGATCTTTCATTGAATTAATGTAATAGATATTCTGTCGCACATGTTGTGAAATTTTCAATAAATCTTACACGAAAATGTTACTATAAGTCTACCTGAAAGCTGAGTTAAGTACGATGTTTTTTCATTTTCAGAAAGTATAGCTGTTCTCTATGGCTCATACTGAAATGCTAGAAAAGACTTACATGAAGATGTTCCTTAAAAGGTACAAGGAAGTTGGTTTCACCACAGCATTCTTTCAATGTGTGAATGTTATAGATATTCCATCATGCCCGTAGTGAAATGTTTGATAGGACTTATTTGAAGATTCCCCTAAACAGCTGCAAGCAAGGTGTTTTCACCACAGTGTTCATTCAGAAAACGAATGTTATACGTATTCTGTCATGCCTCAAGAGAACTATTTGATGTCTTAGGTGAGAGTGTTCCTGAACAGCTACAAGCAAGCTTTTTCAACATAGTGTGGCTTCCTTGAATGAATGTTATGGATATCATGTTGCGGCTGTAGAGAAACGTTTGATAAGACATAAATGAAATGCTCATAAAGAGCCACTGGTTTCCTCAGAACGTTCTTTCTGGATATGGAAGCGATAGCCATTCTGTAGGCATAATGAAGTGTTTGAAGAGCCTTATACGAAGACATTCCCAAGGCGCCAGAAGTAATCTGGCTTCACCACAGTGTTCTTTCAGTGAACGAGTGTTATAGATAGTCTGTCATGCCTGTAGTGAAATGTTTAATAAGTCTTATATGAAGAGGTTTCAAACAGCCGCCAGCAAGCCGGGTTTAGCACAGTGTCCTTTAACTGTAAGTAAGTGAGAGCCATTCTGTATGGCATATACTTAAATGTTAGAGAGGTCTTATATGAAGATGTTCCTAAATAGAATCCAACAAGATGTGTTCAGGACAGAATAATTTCATCATAAGATAGTGACAGCCATTTAGTATGGCATATACAGAAATGCTGAAAAGGACTTAAACGAAGATCTTCCTTAACAGTCAAACCAAGCCACTTTCACCATAGTGTTCTTTCATTGAATGGATGTAATAGATATTCTGTCATGCCTGTAGTTAAATGTTCAATAGGTCTTACATAAAAATGCTCCTAATAATCTACCTGAAAGCTATGAAACACAACCTTCTTTCCTTGTAAGAAGGGTATGGCCATGCTGTATGCCATATACTGAAATGCTTGAAAAGCTTTATATGAAGATGTTCCTCAACAGTTACAAGAAAACTGCTTTCATCCCTGTGTTCATTCAATGAGTGAATGTTTAGAGATTCTGTCATTCCTGCAAAGGAATGTTTAATAAGTCTTACATGAAGATGTTTCTAAACAGCTACAAGGAAATTTTTTTAAATATAGTGTTATTACATTGAATAAACATTAAAGATATCCTGTCATGACTGTAGGCAAACGTCTGATAAGACTTGAACAAAATATTGATAAACAGTTACTTGCAAGCTGGGTTCATCACAGTATTCTTTTCTGGCTATGGAGATGATAGCCATTCTGTATGGCATAAAGTGATATGTTTGAAGAGCCTTTTATTTATATTCTTAAACAGCTAACAAGCAAGATGGTTTCTTCACAGTGTTCTTTCAGTGAATGAATGTTCTAGATATTGTCACATCTGTGGTGAAACATTTGATATATGATGTTCCTAAACAGCTACCTATAAACCGGATTCAGCATGTGTTCTTTCATTCTGTGAAAATGGATAGTCGCTCTGTGTGGAATATACTTAAGTATTTGAAGCGTATTATGTGCAGATGTTCCTAAACAGTGAAAAGAAGATGGTGTTTGCATAATTTTCTTTCAGATAACAAATGTTATAGACATTGTCACATCTGTAGTCAAATGTTTGATATGATTTATGTGAAAATATCCCTAAACAGCTACCTGTTGGCTTGATTAAGCACAATGCTCTTTCCTTGTAAGAAAGTGATAGCTGTTCCATGTGGCATGTACTGAAATGTTTGAAATGTCATATGTGAAGATGTTCCTTAAGAGCTACTTGCTAGGTGTTTTCAAGACAATGTTCTTTCAGTGAATGAATGTTATAGATAGTCTATCACACCCGTAGTGAAATGCTGGATAAGTTTTATGAAGATGTCCCCAAGTAGCTACAAGCAAAATGGTTTCACAACAGTGTTCTTACAGACATTGAATGTTATAGATATTCTGTCATGCCTGTAGGGAAATGTTTGATAAGACTTGCATGAACACTTACATGAAGATGTTTCTCGACAGCCACAAGCAAGCTTTTTCAACACAGTATTTCATTGAATGAATGTAATAATTATCACATTGTGGCTGCAGAGAAACGTTTGATAAGACACACACAAAATGTTCATAAATAGCATGTGCCAGCTGGTTGCATCACAATGTTGTTTAATTTAATGGAAGTGATCATCATTCTGTATAGCATATGATGTGTTTGAATAGCCTTATGTAAAGATATTCCTAAAAACTTATGAGCAATCTGGTTTCACCAGAGTGTGTTCCTCAGTGAAGGAATCTTACAGAGATTCTGTCAGAGCAGTAGTGACATGTTTGGTGTTTTGTATGAAGAAACCCTAAATGGCTTCCTGCAAGATGAGTTCAACACAGTGTTATTTCATTTTAAGAAAATGATAGTCATTCTGTTTGGCATAAACGGAAATATTAGAAAAGCCTTATATCAAGATGTTCCTAATTAGCTACCAGCAATCTGGCTTCACAATAGTGTTCTTTCATTGAATGGATGTAATAGATACTTTGTAGTGAAATGTATGATAAGTCTCTTAGGAAAAGGTTCCTAAACAGCTGCCTGCAATCTGGCTTCAGCACATTATATCACTGTCTCAAAGTGATATTCATTCAGTATGTCTTATATGGAAACGCTTGAAATGGTGAACATGAAGAAGTTTCTAAATATATACAAGCAAGATTGTTTCTCCACAGTTTTCTTTCAGTGACTGAATGTTATGTGTAGTCTGTCACGACTATTGTAAAATGTTTGATAAGTCTTATGTAAAAACGTTCCTAGATAGCTATCTGTGAGCTCTATTTAGCACAGTGTTCTTTCATTGTAGGAAAATGATACCCATTCATTATGGCATATACTGAAATGTGAGAAATGTCTTAAATACAAATGTTCCTAATAATAGCTTCAAGATGCTTTCACCACAGAGTTCTTTCAGTGAAACAATATTGCAGATATTCTGTGACACTTGTAGTGAAGTGTTAGTTAAAACTTACTTGCAAGCTGGATTCAGCACAGTGTTTCTTTCATTGTTGGAAACTCATATTCAATCAGAACAGCAAATATTGAAATGGTTATAATGACTAATATGAAGATGATCCTTAATGGCTGCAAGTAAGATGGTTTCACCACAGTTTTCTCTCAGTGAACAAATGCTATATATATTCTGTCCCACATGCAATGAAATGCTTGTTAAGTCTTATATGAACATGTTCCTAAACAGCTACCTGCAAACTGGGCTTAGAACAGTGTTCTCACATTGTTAGTAATTGATAGGTCATCTGTAGGGCATATGCTGAAATGTTTGAAATGTCTTAGGTGAATATGCCCCTAAACAGCTGTAAGCACATTTGTTTCACCAGAGTTCCTTTAGTGTCTGAATCTTATGGATATTTTTCAAGTCTGTAGTGTAATTTTTTAAGTATTTTATGAAGTTCTTCCTAAACAGATACTAGGAAACAAGGGTTCAGCTCATCCTTCTTTCCTTGAGTGAATATTAAAATTATTCTGTCATGACCATAGCGCAATATTTGTTAAGACTTATGAAAAGATATTTCTAAAAAACAACTTTCCAGCTGGGTTCTTAACATTGTTCTTTCATTTTATGGAAGTGATAACCATTCTGGATGGAATACACTGAAATGTTTGAAAAGACTTGTATGAAGATACTCCTAAATAGCTACAAGCAATCTGGTTACACCACAGTGTTCTTTCATTTAATAAACTTTATATATATTCTCCTATAGCTGTAGTGAAATGTTTTATATCATATATGAAAATGTTCCTACAGCTACCTGCAAGCTGGGATCAGCACACTGACTTTTCATTGTAATAAGGTGATAGTTACTTTGTATGGCATACACTGAAATGTCAGAAAAGACTTATATGAGTGTATTTCTAAAGAGATACAAGCAAGCTGGTTTCACAATAGTGATCTTTCATTGAATTAATGTAATAGATATTCTGTCGCACATGTTGTGAAATTTTCAATAAATCTTACACGAAAATGTTACTATAAGTCTACCTGAAAGCTGAGTTAAGTACGATGTTTTTTCATTTTCAGAAAGTATAGCTGTTCTCTATGGCTCATACTGAAATGCTAGAAAAGACTTACACGAAGATGTTCCTTAAAAGCTACAAGGAAGTTGGTTTCACCACAGCATTCTTTCAATGTGTGAATGTTATAGATATTCCATCATGCCCGTAGTGAAATGTTTGATAGGACTTATTTGAAGATTCCCCTAAACAGCTGCAAGCAAGGTGTTTTCACCACAGTGTTCATTCAGAAAACGAATGTTATACGTATTCTGTCATGCCTCAAGAGAACTATTTGATGTCTTAGGTGAGAGTGTTCCTGAACAGCTACAAGCAAGCTTTTTCAACATAGTGTGGCTTCCTTGAATGAATGTTATGGATATCATGTTGCGGCTGTAGAGAAACGTTTGATAAGACATAAATGAAATGCTCATAAAGAGCCACTGGTTTCCTCAGAACGTTCTTTCTGGATATGGAAGCGATAGCCATTCTGTAGGCATAATGAAGTGTTTGAAGAGCCTTATACGAAGACATTCCCAAGGCGCCAGAAGTAATCTGGCTTCACCACAGTGTTCTTTCAGTGAACGAGTGTTATAGATAGTCTGTCATGCCTGTAGTGAAATGTTTAATAAGTCTTATAGGAAGAGGTTTCAAACAGCCGCCAGCAAGCCGGGTTTAGCACAGTGTCCTTTAACTGTAAGTAAGTGAGAGCCATTCTGTATGGCATATACTTAAATGTTAGAGAGGTCTTATATGAAGATGTTCCTAAATAGAATCCAACAAGATGTGTTCAGGACAGAATAATTTCATCATAAGATAGTGACAGCCATTTAGTATGGCATATACAGAAATGCTGAAAAGGACTTAAACGAAGATCTTCCTTAACAGTCAAACCAAGCCACTTTCACCATAGTCTTCTTTCATTGAATGGATGTAATAGATATTCTGTCATGCCTGTAGTTAAATGTTCAATAGGTCTTACATAAAAATGCTCCTAATAATCTACCTGAAAGCTATGAAACACAACCTTCTTTCCTTGTAAGAAGGGTATGGCCATGCTGTATGCCATATACTGAAATGCTTGAAAAGCTTTATATGAAGATGTTCCTCAACAGTTACAAGAAAACTGCTTTCATCCCTGTGTTCATTCAATGAGTGAATGTTTAGAGATTCTGTCATTCCTGCAAAGGAATGTTTAATAAGTCTTACATGAAGATGTTTCTAAACAGCTACAAGGAAATTTTTTTAAATATAGTGTTATTACATTGAATAAACATTAAAGATATCCTGTCATGACTGTAGGCAAACGTCTGATAAGACTTGAACAAAATATTGATAAACAGTTACTTGCAAGCTGGGTTCATCACAGTATTCTTTTCTGGCTATGGAGATGATAGCCATTCTGTATGGCATAAAGTGATATGTTTGAAGAGCCTTTTATTTATATTCTTAAACAGCTAACAAGCAAGATGGTTTCTTCACAGTGTTCTTTCAGTGAATGAATGTTCTAGATATTGTCACATCTGTGGTGAAACATTTGATATATGATGTTCCTAAACAGCTACCTATAAACCGGATTCAGCATGTGTTCTTTCATTTTGTGAAAATGATAGTCGCTCTGTGTGGAATATACTTAAGTATTTGAAGCGTATTATGTGCAGATGTTCCTAAACAGTGAAAAGAAGATGGTGTTTGCATAATTTTCTTTCAGATAACAAATGTTATAGACATTGTCACATCTGTAGTCAAATGTTTGATATGATTTATGTGAAAATATCCCTAAACAGCTACCTGTTGGCTTGATTAAGCACAATGCTCTTTCCTTGTAAGAAAGTGATAGCTGTTCCATGTGGCATGTACTGAAATGTTTGAAATGTCATATGTGAAGATGTTCCTTAAGAGCTACTTGCTAGGTGTTTTCAAGACAATGTTCTTTCAGTGAATGAATGTTATAGATAGTCTATCACACCCGTAGTGAAATGCTGGATAAGTTTTATGAAGATGTCCCCAAGTAGCTACAAGCAAAATGGTTTCACAACAGTGTTCTTACAGACATTGAATGTTATAGATATTCTGTCATGCCTGTAGGGAAATGTTTGATAAGACTTGCATGAACACTTACATGAAGATGTTTCTCGACAGCCACAAGCAAGCTTTTTCAACACAGTATTTCATTGAATGAATGTAATAATTATCACATTGTGGCTGCAGAGAAACGTTTGATAAGACACACACAAAATGTTCATAAATAGCATGTGCCAGCTGGTTGCATCACAATGTTGTTTAATTTAATGGAAGTGATCATCATTCTGTATAGCATATGATGTGTTTGAATAGCCTTATATAAAGATATTCCTAAAAACTTATGAGCAATCTGGTTTCACCAGAGTGTGTTCCTCAGTGAAGGAATCTTACAGAGATTCTGTCAGAGCAGTAGTGACATGTTTGGTGTTTTGTATGAAGAAACCCTAAATGGCTTCCTGCAAGATGAGTTCAACACAGTGTTATTTCATTTTAAGAAAATGATAGTCATTCTGTTTGGCATAAACGGAAATATTAGAAAAGCCTTATATCAAGATGTTCCTAATTAGCTACCAGCAATCTGGCTTCACAATAGTGTTCTTTCATTGAATGGATGTAATAGATACTTTGTAGTGAAATGTATGATAAGTCTCTTAGGAAAAGGTTCCTAAACAGCTGCCTGCAATCTGGCTTCAGCACATTATATCACTGTCTCAAAGTGATATTCATTCAGTATGTCTTATATGGAAATGCTTGAAATGGTGAACATGAAGAAGTTTCTAAATATATACAAGCAAGATTGTTTCTCCACAGTTTTCTTTCAGTGACTGAATGTTATGTATAGTCTGTCACGACTATTGTAAAATGTTTGATAAGTCTTATGTAAAAACGTTCCTAGATAGCTATCTGTGAGCTCTATTTAGCACAGTGTTCTTTCATTGTAGGAAAATGATACCCATTCATTATGGCATATACTGAAATGTGAGAAATGTCTTAAATACAAATGTTCCTAATAATAGCTTCAAGATGCTTTCACCACAGAGGTCTTTCAGTGAAACAATATTGCAGATATTCTGTGACACTTGTAGTGAAGTGTTAGTTAAAACTTACTTGCAAGCTGGATTCAGCACAGTGTTTCTTTCATTGTTGGAAACTCATATTCAATCAGAACAGCAAATATTGAAATGGTTATAATGACTAATATGAAGATGATCCTTAATGGCTGCAAGTAAGATGGTTTCACCACAGTTTTCTCTCAGTGAACAAATGCTATATATATTCTGTCCCACATGCAATGAAATGCTTGTTAAGTCTTATATGAACATGTTCCTAAACAGCTACCTGCAAACTGGGCTTAGAACAGTGTTCTCACATTGTTAGTAATTGATAGGTCATCTGTAGGGCATATGCTGAAATGTTTGAAATGTCTTAGGTGAATATGCCCCTAAACAGCTGTAAGCACATTTGTTTCACCAGAGTTCCTTTAGTGTCTGAATCTTATGGATATTTTTCAAGTCTGTAGTGTAATTTTTTAAGTATTTTATGAAGTTCTTCCTAAACAGATACTAGGAAACAAGGGTTCAGCTCATCCTTCTTTCCTTGAGTGAATATTAAAATTATTCTGTCATGACCATAGCGCAATATTTGTTAAGACTTATGAAAAGATATTTCTAAAAAACAACTTTCCAGCTGGGTTCTTAACATTGTTCTTTCATTTTATGGAAGTGATAACCATTCTGGATGGAATACACTGAAATGTTTGAAAAGACTTGTATGAAGATACTCCTAAATAGCTACAAGCAATCTGGTTACACCACAGTGTTCTTTCATTTAATAAACTTTATATATATTCTCCTATAGCTGTAGTGAAATGTTTTATATCATATATGAAAATGTTCCTACAGCTACCTGCAAGCTGGGATCAGCACACTGACTTTTCATTGTAATAAGGTGATAGTTACTTTGTATGGCATACACTGAAATGTCAGAAAAGACTTATATGAGTGTATTTCTAAAGAGATACAAGCAAGCTGGTTTCACAATAGTGATCTTTCATTGAATTAATGTAATAGATATTCTGTCGCACATGTTGTGAAATTTTCAATAAATCTTACACGAAAATGTTACTATAAGTCTACCTGAAAGCTGAGTTAAGTACGATGTTTTTTCATTTTCAGAAAGTATAGCTGTTCTCTATGGCTCATACTGAAATGCTAGAAAAGACTTACATGAAGATGTTCCTTAAAAGCTACAAGGAAGTTGGTTTCACCACAGCATTCTTTCAATGTGTGAATGTTATAGATATTCCATCATGCCCGTAGTGAAATGTTTGATAGGACTTATTTGAAGATTCCCCTAAACAGCTGCAAGCAAGGTGTTTTCACCACAGTGTTCATTCAGAAAACGAATGTTATACGTATTCTGTCATGCCTCAAGAGAACTATTTGATGTCTTAGGTGAGAGTGTTCCTGAACAGCTACAAGCAAGCTTTTTCAACATAGTGTGGCTTCCTTGAATGAATGTTATGGATATCATGTTGCGGCTGTAGAGAAACGTTTGATAAGACATAAATGAAATGCTCATAAAGAGCCACTGGTTTCATCAGAACGTTCTTTCTGGATATGGAAGCGATAGCCATTCTGTAGGCATAATGAAGTGTTTGAAGAGCCTTATACGAAGACATTCCCAAGGCGCCAGAAGTAATCTGGCTTCACCACAGTGTTCTTTCAGTGAACGAGTGTTATAGATAGTCTGTCATGCCTGTAGTGAAATGTTTAATAAGTCTTATATGAAGAGGTTTCAAACAGCCGCCAGCAAGCCGGGTTTAGCACAGTGTTCTTTAACTGTAAGTAAGTGAGAGCCATTCTGTATGGCATATACTTAAATGTTAGAGAGGTCTTATATGAAGATGTTCCTAAATAGAATCCAACAAGATGTGTTCAGGACAGAATAATTTCATCATAAGATAGTGACAGCCATTTAGTATGGCATATACAGAAATGCTGAAAAGGACTTAAACGAAGATCTTCCTTAACAGTCAAACCAAGCCACTTTCACCATAGTCTTCTTTCATTGAATGGATGTAATAGATATTCTGTCATGCCTGTAGTTAAATGTTCAATAGGTCTTACATAAAAATGCTCCTAATAATCTACCTGAAAGCTATGAAACACAACCTTCTTTCCTTGTAAGAAGGGTATGGCCATGCTGTATGCCATATACTGAAATGCTTGAAAAGCTTTATATGAAGATGTTCCTCAACAGTTACAAGAAAACTGCTTTCATCCCTGTGTTCATTCAATGAGTGAATGTTTAGAGATTCTGTCATTCCTGCAAAGGAATGTTTAATAAGTCTTACATGAAGATGTTTCTAAACAGCTACAAGGAAATTTTTTTAAATATAGTGTTATTACATTGAATAAACATTAAAGATATCCTGTCATGACTGTAGGCAAACGTCTGATAAGACTTGAACAAAATATTGATAAACAGTTACTTGCAAGCTGGGTTCATCACAGTATTCTTTTCTGGCTATGGAGATGATAGCCATTCTGTATGGCATAAAGTGATATGTTTGAAGAGCCTTTTATTTATATTCTTAAACAGCTAACAAGCAAGATGGTTTCTTCACAGTGTTCTTTCAGTGAATGAATGTTCTAGATATTGTCACATCTGTGGTGAAACATTTGATATATGATGTTCCTAAACAGCTACCTATAAACCGGATTCAGCATGTGTTCTTTCATTTTGTGAAAATGATAGTCGCTCTGTGTGGAATATACTTAAGTATTTGAAGCGTATTATGTGCAGATGTTCCTAAACAGTGAAAAGAAGATGGTGTTTGCATAATTTTCTTTCAGATAACAAATGTTATAGACATTGTCACATCTGTAGTCAAATGTTTGATATGATTTATGTGAAAATATCCCTAAACAGCTACCTGTTGGCTTGATTAAGCACAATGCTCTTTCCTTGTAAGAAAGTGATAGCTGTTCCATGTGGCATGTACTGAAATGTTTGAAATGTCATATGTGAAGATGTTCCTTAAGAGCTACTTGCTAGGTGTTTTCAAGACAATGTTCTTTCAGTGAATGAATGTTATAGATAGTCTATCACACCCGTAGTGAAATGCTGGATAAGTTTTATGAAGATGTGTCCAAGTAGCTACAAGCAAAATGGTTTCACAACAGTGTTCTTACAGACATTGAATGTTATAGATATTCTGTCATGCCTGTAGGGAAATGTTTGATAAGACTTGCATGAACACTTACATGAAGATGTTTCTCGACAGCCACAAGCAAGCTTTTTCAACACAGTATTTCATTGAATGAATGTAATAATTATCACATTGTGGCTGCAGAGAAACGTTTGATAAGACACACACAAAATGTTCATAAATAGCATGTGCCAGCTGGTTGCATCACAATGTTGTTTAATTTAATGGAAGTGATCATCATTCTGTATAGCATATGATGTGTTTGAATAGCCTTATATAAAGATATTCCTAAAAACATATGAGCAATCTGGTTTCACCAGAGTGTGTTCCTCAGTGAAGGAATCTTACAGAGATTCTGTCAGAGCAGTAGTGACATGTTTGGTGTTTTGTATGAAGAAACCCTAAATGGCTTCCTGCAAGATGAGTTCAACACAGTGTTATTTCATTTTAAGAAAATGATAGTCATTCTGTTTGGCATAAACGGAAATATTAGAAAAGCCTTATATCAAGATGTTCCTAATTAGCTACCAGCAATCTGGCTTCACAATAGTGTTCTTTCATTGAATGGATGTAATAGATACTTTGTAGTGAAATGTATGATAAGTCTCTTAGGAAAAGGTTCCTAAACAGCTGCCTGCAATCTGGCTTCAGCACATTATATCACTGTCTCAAAGTGATATTCATTCAGTATGTCTTATATGGAAATGCTTGAAATGGTGAACATGAAGAAGTTTCTAAATATATACAAGCAAGATTGTTTCTCCACAGTTTTCTTTCAGTGACTGAATGTTATGTATAGTCTGTCACGACTATTGTAAAATGTTTGATAAGTCTTATGTAAAAACGTTCCTAGATAGCTATCTGTGAGCTCTATTTAGCACAGTGTTCTTTCATTGTAGGAAAATGATACCCATTCATTATGGCATATACTGAAATGTGAGAAATGTCTTAAATACAAATGTTCCTAATAATAGCTTCAAGATGCTTTCACCACAGAGTTCTTTCAGTGAAACAATATTGCAGATATTCTGTGACACTTGTAGTGAAGTGTTAGTTAAAACTTACTTGCAAGCTGGATTCAGCACAGTGTTTCTTTCATTGTTGGAAACTCATATTCAATCAGAACAGCAAATATTGAAATGGTTATAATGACTAATATGAAGATGATCCTTAATGGCTGCAAGTAAGATGGTTTCACCACAGTTTTCTCTCAGTGAACAAATGCTATATATATTCTGTCCCACATGCAATGAAATGCTTGTTAAGTCTTATATGAACATGTTCCTAAACAGCTACCTGCAAACTGGGCTTAGAACAGTGTTCTCACATTGTTAGTAATTGATAGGTCATCTGTAGGGCATATGCTGAAATGTTTGAAATGTCTTAGGTGAATATGCCCCTAAACAGCTGTAAGCACATTTGTTTCACCAGAGTTCCTTTAGTGTCTGAATCTTATGGATATTTTTCAAGTCTGTAGTGTAATTTTTTAAGTATTTTATGAAGTTCTTCCTAAACAGATACTAGGAAACAAGGGTTCAGCTCATCCTTCTTTCCTTGAGTGAATATTAAAATTATTCTGTCATGACCATAGCGCAATATTTGTTAAGACTTATGAAAAGATATTTCTAAAAAACAACTTTCCAGCTGGGTTCTTAACATTGTTCTTTCATTTTATGGAAGTGATAACCATTCTGGATGGAATACACTGAAATGTTTGAAAAGACTTGTATGAAGATACTCCTAAATAGCTACAAGCAATCTGGTTACACCACAGTGTTCTTTCATTTAATAAACTTTATATATATTCTCCTATAGCTGTAGTGAAATGTTTTATATCATATATGAAAATGTTCCTACAGCTACCTGCAAGCTGGGATCAGCACACTGACTTTTCATTGTAATAAGGTGATAGTTACTTTGTATGGCATACACTGAAATGTCAGAAAAGACTTATATGAGTGTATTTCTAAAGAGATACAAGCAAGCTGGTTTCACAATAGTGATCTTTCATTGAATTAATGTAATAGATATTCTGTCGCACATGTTGTGAAATTTTCAATAAATCTTACACGAAAATGTTACTATAAGTCTACCTGAAAGCTGAGTTAAGTACGATGTTTTTTCATTTTCAGAAAGTATAGCTGTTCTCTATGGCTCATACTGAAATGCTAGAAAAGACTTACATGAAGATGTTCCTTAAAAGCTACAAGGAAGTTGGTTTCACCACAGCATTCTTTCAATGTGTGAATGTTATAGATATTCCATCATGCCCGTAGTGAAATGTTTGATAGGACTTATTTGAAGATTCCCCTAAACAGCTGCAAGCAAGGTGTTTTCACCACAGTGTTCATTCAGAAAACGAATGTTATACGTATTCTGTCATGCCTCAAGAGAACTATTTGATGTCTTAGGTGAGAGTGTTCCTGAACAGCTACAAGCAAGCTTTTTCAACATAGTGTGGCTTCCTTGAATGAATGTTATGGATATCATGTTGCGGCTGTAGAGAAACGTTTGATAAGACATAAATGAAATGCTCATAAAGAGCCACTGGTTTCATCAGAACGTTCTTTCTGGATATGGAAGCGATAGCCATTCTGTAGGCATAATGAAGTGTTTGAAGAGCCTTATACGAAGACATTCCCAAGGCGCCAGAAGTAATCTGGCTTCACCACAGTGTTCTTTCAGTGAACGAGTGTTATAGATAGTCTGTCATGCCTGTAGTGAAATGTTTAATAAGTCTTATATGAAGAGGTTTCAAACAGCCGCCAGCAAGCCGGGTTTAGCACAGTGTCCTTTAACTGTAAGTAAGTGAGAGCCATTCTGTATGGCATATACTTAAATGTTAGAGAGGTCTTATATGAAGATGTTCCTAAATAGAATCCAACAAGATGTGTTCAGGACAGAATAATTTCATCATAAGATAGTGACAGCCATTTAGTATGGCATATACAGAAATGCTGAAAAGGACTTAAACGAAGATCTTCCTTAACAGTCAAACCAAGCCACTTTCACCATAGTCTTCTTTCATTGAATGGATGTAATAGATATTCTGTCATGCCTGTAGTTAAATGTTCAATAGGTCTTACATAAAAATGCTCCTAATAATCTACCTGAAAGCTATGAAACACAACCTTCTTTCCTTGTAAGAAGGGTATGGCCATGCTGTATGCCATATACTGAAATGCTTGAAAAGCTTTATATGAAGATGTTCCTCAACAGTTACAAGAAAACTGCTTTCATCCCTGTGTTCATTCAATGAGTGAATGTTTAGAGATTCTGTCATTCCTGCAAAGGAATGTTTAATAAGTCTTACATGAAGATGTTTCTAAACAGCTACAAGGAAATTTTTTTAAATATAGTGTTATTACATTGAATAAACATTAAAGATATCCTGTCATGACTGTAGGCAAACGTCTGATAAGACTTGAACAAAATATTGATAAACAGTTACTTGCAAGCTGGGTTCATCACAGTATTCTTTTCTGGCTATGGAGATGATAGCCATTCTGTATGGCACAAAGTGATATGTTTGAAGAGCCTTTTATTTATATTCTTAAACAGCTAACAAGCAAGATGGTTTCTTCACAGTGTTCTTTCAGTGAATGAATGTTCTAGATATTGTCACATCTGTGGTGAAACATTTGATATATGATGTTCCTAAACAGCTACCTATAAACCGGATTCAGCATGTGTTCTTTCATTTTGTGAAAATGATAGTCGCTCTGTGTGGAATATACTTAAGTATTTGAAGCGTATTATGTGCAGATGTTCCTAAACAGTGAAAAGAAGATGGTGTTTGCATAATTTTCTTTCAGATAACAAATGTTATAGACATTGTCACATCTGTAGTCAAATGTTTGATATGATTTATGTGAAAATATCCCTAAACAGCTACCTGTTGGCTTGATTAAGCACAATGCTCTTTCCTTGTAAGAAAGTGATAGCTGTTCCATGTGGCATGTACTGAAATGTTTGAAATGTCATATGTGAAGATGTTCCTTAAGAGCTACTTGCTAGGTGTTTTCAAGACAATGTTCTTTCAGTGAATGAATGTTATAGATAGTCTATCACACCCGTAGTGAAATGCTGGATAAGTTTTATGAAGATGTCCCCAAGTAGCTACAAGCAAAATGGTTTCACAACAGTGTTCTTACAGACATTGAATGTTATAGATATTCTGTCATGCCTGTAGGGAAATGTTTGATAAGACTTGCATGAACACTTACATGAAGATGTTTCTCGACAGCCACAAGCAAGCTTTTTCAACACAGTATTTCATTGAATGAATGTAATAATTATCACATTGTGGCTGCAGAGAAACGTTTGATAAGACACACACAAAATGTTCATAAATAGCATGTGCCAGCTGGTTGCATCACAATGTTGTTTAATTTAATGGAAGTGATCATCATTCTGTATAGCATATGATGTGTTTGAATAGCCTTATATAAAGATATTCCTAAAAACTTATGAGCAATCTGGTTTCACCAGAGTGTGTTCCTCAGTGAAGGAATCTTACAGAGATTCTGTCAGAGCAGTAGTGACATGTTTGGTGTTTTGTATGAAGAAACCCTAAATGGCTTCCTGCAAGATGAGTTCAACACAGTGTTATTTCATTTTAAGAAAATGATAGTCATTCTGTTTGGCATAAACGGAAATATTAGAAAAGCCTTATATCAAGATGTTCCTAATTAGCTACCAGCAATCTGGCTTCACAATAGTGTTCTTTCATTGAATGGATGTAATAGATACTTTGTAGTGAAATGTATGATAAGTCTCTTAGGAAAAGGTTCCTAAACAGCTGCCTGCAATCTGGCTTCAGCACATTATATCACTGTCTCAAAGTGATATTCATTCAGTATGTCTTATATGGAAATGCTTGAAATGGTGAACATGAAGAAGTTTCTAAATATATACAAGCAAGATTGTTTCTCCACAGTTTTCTTTCAGTGACTGAATGTTATGTATAGTCTGTCACGACTATTGTAAAATGTTTGATAAGTCTTATGTAAAAACGTTCCTAGATAGCTATCTGTGAGCTCTATTTAGCACAGTGTTCTTTCATTGTAGGAAAATGATACCCATTCATTATGGCATATACTGAAATGTGAGAAATGTCTTAAATACAAATGTTCCTAATAATAGCTTCAAGATGCTTTCACCACAGAGTTCTTTCAGTGAAACAATATTGCAGATATTCTGTGACACTTGTAGTGAAGTGTTAGTTAAAACTTACTTGCAAGCTGGATTCAGCACAGTGTTTCTTTCATTGTTGGAAACTCATATTCAATCAGAACAGCAAATATTGAAATGGTTATAATGACTAATATGAAGATGATCCTTAATGGCTGCAAGTAAGATGGTTTCACCACAGTTTTCTCTCAGTGAACAAATGCTATATATATTCTGTCCCACATGCAATGAAATGCTTGTTAAGTCTTATATGAACATGTTCCTAAACAGCTACCTGCAAACTGGGCTTAGAACAGTGTTCTCACATTGTTAGTAATTGATAGGTCATCTGTAGGGCATATGCTGAAATGTTTGAAATGTCTTAGGTGAATATGCCCCTAAACAGCTGTAAGCACATTTGTTTCACCAGAGTTCCTTTAGTGTCTGAATCTTATGGATATTTTTCAAGTCTGTAGTGTAATTTTTTAAGTATTTTATGAAGTTCTTCCTAAACAGATACTAGGAAACAAGGGTTCAGCTCATCCTTCTTTCCTTGAGTGAATATTAAAATTATTCTGTCATGACCATAGCGCAATATTTGTTAAGACTTATGAAAAGATATTTCTAAAAAACAACTTTCCAGCTGGGTTCTTAACATTGTTCTTTCATTTTATGGAAGTGATAACCATTCTGGATGGAATACACTGAAATGTTTGAAAAGACTTGTATGAAGATACTCCTAAATAGCTACAAGCAATCTGGTTACACCACAGTGTTCTTTCATTTAATAAACTTTATATATATTCTCCTATAGCTGTAGTGAAATGTTTTATATCATATATGAAAATGTTCCTACAGCTACCTGCAAGCTGGGATCAGCACACTGACTTTTCATTGTAATAAGGTGATAGTTACTTTGTATGGCATACACTGAAATGTCAGAAAAGACTTATATGAGTGTATTTCTAAAGAGATACAAGCAAGCTGGTTTCACAATAGTGATCTTTCATTGAATTAATGTAATAGATATTCTGTCGCACATGTTGTGAAATTTTCAATAAATCTTACACGAAAATGTTACTATAAGTCTACCTGAAAGCTGAGTTAAGTACGATGTTTTTTCATTTTCAGAAAGTATAGCTGTTCTCTATGGCTCATACTGAAATGCTAGAAAAGACTTACATGAAGATGTTCCTTAAAAGCTACAAGGAAGTTGGTTTCACCACAGCATTCTTTCAATGTGTGAATGTTATAGATATTCCATCATGCCCGTAGTGAAATGTTTGATAGGACTTATTTGAAGATTCCCCTAAACAGCTGCAAGCAAGGTGTTTTCACCACAGTGTTCATTCAGAAAACGAATGTTATACGTATTCTGTCATGCCTCAAGAGAACTATTTGATGTCTTAGGTGAGAGTGTTCCTGAACAGCTACAAGCAAGCTTTTTCAACATAGTGTGGCTTCCTTGAATGAATGTTATGGATATCATGTTGCGGCTGTAGAGAAACGTTTGATAAGACATAAATGAAATGCTCATAAAGAGCCACTGGTTTCATCAGAACGTTCTTTCTGGATATGGAAGCGATAGCCATTCTGTAGGCATAATGAAGTGTTTGAAGAGCCTTATACGAAGACATTCCCAAGGCGCCAGAAGTAATCTGGCTTCACCACAGTGTTCTTTCAGTGAACGAGTGTTATAGATAGTCTGTCATGCCTGTAGTGAAATGTTTAATAAGTCTTATATGAAGAGGTTTCAAACAGCCGCCAGCAAGCCGGGTTTAGCACAGTGTCCTTTAACTGTAAGTAAGTGAGAGCCATTCTGTATGGCATATACTTAAATGTTAGAGAGGTCTTATATGAAGATGTTCCTAAATAGAATCCAACAAGATGTGTTCAGGACAGAATAATTTCATCATAAGATAGTGACAGCCATTTAGTATGGCATATACAGAAATGCTGAAAAGGACTTAAACGAAGATCTTCCTTAACAGTCAAACCAAGCCACTTTCACCATAGTCTTCTTTCATTGAATGGATGTAATAGATATTCTGTCATGCCTGTAGTTAAATGTTCAATAGGTCTTACATAAAAATGCTCCTAATAATCTACCTGAAAGCTATGAAACACAACCTTCTTTCCTTGTAAGAAGGGTATGGCCATGCTGTATGCCATATACTGAAATGCTTGAAAAGCTTTATATGAAGATGTTCCTCAACAGTTACAAGAAAACTGCTTTCATCCCTGTGTTCATTCAATGAGTGAATGTTTAGAGATTCTGTCATTCCTGCAAAGGAATGTTTAATAAGTCTTACATGAAGATGTTTCTAAACAGCTACAAGGAAATTTTTTTAAATATAGTGTTATTACATTGAATAAACATTAAAGATATCCTGTCATGACTGTAGGCAAACGTCTGATAAGACTTGAACAAAATATTGATAAACAGTTACTTGCAAGCTGGGTTCATCACAGTATTCTTTTCTGGCTATGGAGATGATAGCCATTCTGTATGGCATAAAGTGATATGTTTGAAGAGCCTTTTATTTATATTCTTAAACAGCTAACAAGCAAGATGGTTTCTTCACAGTGTTCTTTCAGTGAATGAATGTTCTAGATATTGTCACATCTGTGGTGAAACATTTGATATATGATGTTCCTAAACAGCTACCTATAAACCGGATTCAGCATGTGTTCTTTCATTTTGTGAAAATGATAGTCGCTCTGTGTGGAATATACTTAAGTATTTGAAGCGTATTATGTGCAGATGTTCCTAAACAGTGAAAAGAAGATGGTGTTTGCATAATTTTCTTTCAGATAACAAATGTTATAGACATTGTCACATCTGTAGTCAAATGTTTGATATGATTTATGTGAAAATATCCCTAAACAGCTACCTGTTGGCTTGATTAAGCACAATGCTCTTTCCTTGTAAGAAAGTGATAGCTGTTCCATGTGGCATGTACTGAAATGTTTGAAATGTCATATGTGAAGATGTTCCTTAAGAGCTACTTGCTAGGTGTTTTCAAGACAATGTTCTTTCAGTGAATGAATGTTATAGATAGTCTATCACACCCGTAGTGAAATGCTGGATAAGTTTTATGAAGATGTCCCCAAGTAGCTACAAGCAAAATGGTTTCACAACAGTGTTCTTACAGACATTGAATGTTATAGATATTCTGTCATGCCTGTAGGGAAATGTTTGATAAGACTTGCATGAACACTTACATGAAGATGTTTCTCGACAGCCACAAGCAAGCTTTTTCAACACAGTATTTCATTGAATGGATGTAATAATTATCACATTGTGGCTGCAGAGAAACGTTTGATAAGACACACACAAAATGTTCATAAATAGCATGTGCCAGCTGGTTGCATCACAATGTTGTTTAATTTAATGGAAGTGATCATCATTCTGTATAGCATATGATGTGTTTGAATAGCCTTATATAAAGATATTCCTAAAAACTTATGAGCAATCTGGTTTCACCAGAGTGTGTTCCTCAGTGAAGGAATCTTACAGAGATTCTGTCAGAGCAGTAGTGACATGTTTGGTGTTTTGTATGAAGAAACCCTAAATGGCTTCCTGCAAGATGAGTTCAACACAGTGTTATTTCATTTTAAGAAAATGATAGTCATTCTGTTTGGCATAAACGGAAATATTAGAAAAGCCTTATATCAAGATGTTCCTAATTAGCTACCAGCAATCTGGCTTCACAATAGTGTTCTTTCATTGAATGGATGTAATAGATACTTTGTAGTGAAATGTATGATAAGTCTCTTAGGAAAAGGTTCCTAAACAGCTGCCTGCAATCTGGCTTCAGCACATTATATCACTGTCTCAAAGTGATATTCATTCAGTATGTCTTATATGGAAATGCTTGAAATGGTGAACATGAAGAAGTTTCTAAATATATACAAGCAAGATTGTTTCTCCACAGTTTTCTTTCAGTGACTGAATGTTATGTATAGTCTGTCACGACTATTGTAAAATGTTTGATAAGTCTTATGTAAAAACGTTCCTAGATAGCTATCTGTGAGCTCTATTTAGCACAGTGTTCTTTCATTGTAGGAAAATGATACCCATTCATTATGGCATATACTGAAATGTGAGAAATGTCTTAAATACAAATGTTCCTAATAATAGCTTCAAGATGCTTTCACCACAGAGTTCTTTCAGTGAAACAATATTGCAGATATTCTGTGACACTTGTAGTGAAGTGTTAGTTAAAACTTACTTGCAAGCTGGATTCAGCACAGTGTTTCTTTCATTGTTGGAAACTCATATTCAATCAGAACAGCAAATATTGAAATGGTTATAATGACTAATATGAAGATGATCCTTAATGGCTGCAAGTAAGATGGTTTCACCACAGTTTTCTCTCAGTGAACAAATGCTATATATATTCTGTCCCACATGCAATGAAATGCTTGTTAAGTCTTATATGAACATGTTCCTAAACAGCTACCTGCAAACTGGGCTTAGAACAGTGTTCTCACATTGTTAGTAATTGATAGGTCATCTGTAGGGCATATGCTGAAATGTTTGAAATGTCTTAGGTGAATATGCCCCTAAACAGCTGTAAGCACATTTGTTTCACCAGAGTTCCTTTAGTGTCTGAATCTTATGGATATTTTTCAAGTCTGTAGTGTAATTTTTTAAGTATTTTATGAAGTTCTTCCTAAACAGATACTAGGAAACAAGGGTTCAGCTCATCCTTCTTTCCTTGAGTGAATATTAAAATTATTCTGTCATGACCATAGCGCAATATTTGTTAAGACTTATGAAAAGATATTTCTAAAAAACAACTTTCCAGCTGGGTTCTTAACATTGTTCTTTCATTTTATGGAAGTGATAACCATTCTGGATGGAATACACTGAAATGTTTGAAAAGACTTGTATGAAGATACTCCTAAATAGCTACAAGCAATCTGGTTACACCACAGTGTTCTTTCATTTAATAAACTTTATATATATTCTCCTATAGCTGTAGTGAAATGTTTTATATCATATATGAAAATGTTCCTACAGCTACCTGCAAGCTGGGATCAGCACACTGACTTTTCATTGTAATAAGGTGATAGTTACTTTGTATGGCATACACTGAAATGTCAGAAAAGACTTATATGAGTGTATTTCTAAAGAGATACAAGCAAGCTGGTTTCACAATAGTGATCTTTCATTGAATTAATGTAATAGATATTCTGTCGCACATGTTGTGAAATTTTCAATAAATCTTACACGAAAATGTTACTATAAGTCTACCTGAAAGCTGAGTTAAGTACGATGTTTTTTCATTTTCAGAAAGTATAGCTGTTCTCTATGGCTCATACTGAAATGCTAGAAAAGACTTACATGAAGATGTTCCTTAAAAGCTACAAGGAAGTTGGTTTCACCACAGCATTCTTTCAATGTGTGAATGTTATAGATATTCCATCATGCCCGTAGTGAAATGTTTGATAGGACTTATTTGAAGATTCCCCTAAACAGCTGCAAGCAAGGTGTTTTCACCACAGTGTTCATTCAGAAAACGAATGTTATACGTATTCTGTCATGCCTCAAGAGAACTATTTGATGTCTTATGTGAGAGTGTTCCTGAACAGCTACAAGCAAGCTTTTTCAACATAGTGTGGCTTCCTTGAATGAATGTTATGGATATCATGTTGCGGCTGTAGAGAAACGTTTGATAAGACATAAATGAAATGCTCATAAAGAGCCACTGGTTTCCTCAGAACGTTCTTTCTGGATATGGAAGCGATAGCCATTCTGTAGGCATAATGAAGTGTTTGAAGAGCCTTATACGAAGACATTCCCAAGGCGCCAGAAGTAATCTGGCTTCACCACAGTGTTCTTTCAGTGAACGAGTGTTATAGATAGTCTGTCATGCCTGTAGTGAAATGTTTAATAAGTCTTATAGGAAGAGGTTTCAAACAGCCGCCAGCAAGCCGGGTTTAGCACAGTGTCCTTTAACTGTAAGTAAGTGAGAGCCATTCTGTATGGCATATACTTAAATGTTAGAGAGGTCTTATATGAAGATGTTCCTAAATAGAATCCAACAAGATGTGTTCAGGACAGAATAATTTCATCATAAGATAGTGACAGCCATTTAGTATGGCATATACAGAAATGCTGAAAAGGACTTAAACGAAGATCTTCCTTAACAGTCAAACCAAGCCACTTTCACCATAGTGTTCTTCCATTGAATGGATGTAATAGATATTCTGTCATGCCTGTAGTTAAATGTTCAATAGGTCTTACATAAAAATGCTCCTAATAATCTACCTGAAAGCTATGAAACACAACCTTCTTTCCTTGTAAGAAGGGTATGGCCATGCTGTATGCCATATACTGAAATGCTTGAAAAGCTTTATATGAAGATGTTCCTCAACAGTTACAAGAAAACTGCTTTCATCCCTGTGTTCATTCAATGAGTGAATGTTTAGAGATTCTGTCATTCCTGCAAAGGAATGTTTAATAAGTCTTACATGAAGATGTTTCTAAACAGCTACAAGGAAATTTTTTTAAATATAGTGTTATTACATTGAATAAACATTAAAGATATCCTGTCATGACTGTAGGCAAACGTCTGATAAGACTTGAACAAAATATTGATAAACAGTTACTTGCAAGCTGGGTTCATCACAGTATTCTTTTCTGGCTATGGAGATGATAGCCATTCTGTATGGCATAAAGTGATATGTTTGAAGAGCCTTTTATTTATATTCTTAAACAGCTAACAAGCAAGATGGTTTCTTCACAGTGTTCTTTCAGTGAATGAATGTTCTAGATATTGTCACATCTGTGGTGAAACATTTGATATATGATGTTCCTAAACAGCTACCTATAAACCGGATTCAGCATGTGTTCTTTCATTTTGTGAAAATGATAGTCGCTCTGTGTGGAATATACTTAAGTATTTGAAGCGTATTATGTGCAGATGTTCCTAAACAGTGAAAAGAAGATGGTGTTTGCATAATTTTCTTTCAGATAACAAATGTTATAGACATTGTCACATCTGTAGTCAAATGTTTGATATGATTTATGTGAAAATATCCCTAAACAGCTACCTGTTGGCTTGATTAAGCACAATGCTCTTTCCTTGTAAGAAAGTGATAGCTGTTCCATGTGGCATGTACTGAAATGTTTGAAATGTCATATGTGAAGATGTTCCTTAAGAGCTACTTGCTAGGTGTTTTCAAGACAATGTTCTTTCAGTGAATGAATGTTATAGATAGTCTATCACACCCGTAGTGAAATGCTGGATAAGTTTTATGAAGATGTCCCCAAGTAGCTACAAGCAAAATGGTTTCACAACAGTGTTCTTACAGACATTGAATGTTATAGATATTCTGTCATGCCTGTAGGGAAATGTTTGATAAGACTTGCATGAACACTTACATGAAGATGTTTCTCGACAGCCACAAGCAAGCTTTTTCAACACAGTATTTCATTGAATGAATGTAATAATTATCACATTGTGGCTGCAGAGAAACGTTTGATAAGACACACATAAAATGTTCATAAATAGCATGTGCCAGCTGGTTGCATCACAATGTTGTTTAATTTAATGGAAGTGATCATCATTCTGTATAGCATATGATGTGTTTGAATAGCCTTATATAAAGATATTCCTAAAAACATATGAGCAATCTGGTTTCACCAGAGTGTGTTCCTCAGTGAAGGAATCTTACAGAGATTCTGTCAGAGCAGTAGTGACATGTTTGGTGTTTTGTATGAAGAAACCCTAAATGGCTTCCTGCAAGATGAGTTCAACACAGTGTTATTTCATTTTAAGAAAATGATAGTCATTCTGTTTGGCATAAACGGAAATATTAGAAAAGCCTTATATCAAGATGTTCCTAATTAGCTACCAGCAATCTGGCTTCACAATAGTGTTCTTTCATTGAATGGATGTAATAGATACTTTGTAGTGAAATGTATGATAAGTCTCTTAGGAAAAGGTTCCTAAACAGCTGCCTGCAATCTGGCTTCAGCACATTATATCACTGTCTCAAAGTGATATTCATTCAGTATGTCTTATATGGAAATGCTTGAAATGGTGAACATGAAGAAGTTTCTAAATATATACAAGCAAGATTGTTTCTCCACAGTTTTCTTTCAGTGACTGAATGTTATGTATAGTCTGTCACGACTATTGTAAAATGTTTGATAAGTCTTATGTAAAAACGTTCCTAGATAGCTATCTGTGAGCTCTATTTAGCACAGTGTTCTTTCATTGTAGGAAAATGATACCCATTCATTATGGCATATACTGAAATGTGAGAAATGTCTTAAATACAAATGTTCCTAATAATAGCTTCAAGATGCTTTCACCACAGAGTTCTTTCAGTGAAACAATATTGCAGATATTCTGTGACACTTGTAGTGAAGTGTTAGTTAAAACTTACTTGCAAGCTGGATTCAGCACAGTGTTTCTTTCATTGTTGGAAACTCATATTCAATCAGAACAGCAAATATTGAAATGGTTATAATGACTAATATGAAGATGATCCTTAATGGCTGCAAGTAAGATGGTTTCACCACAGTTTTCTCTCAGTGAACAAATGCTATATATATTCTGTCCCACATGCAATGAAATGCTTGTTAAGTCTTATATGAACATGTTCCTAAACAGCTACCTGCAAACTGGGCTTAGAACAGTGTTCTCACATTGTTAGTAATTGATAGGTCATCTGTAGGGCATATGCTGAAATGTTTGAAATGTCTTAGGTGAATATGCCCCTAAACAGCTGTAAGCACATTTGTTTCACCAGAGTTCCTTTAGTGTCTGAATCTTATGGATATTTTTCAAGTCTGTAGTGTAATTTTTTAAGTATTTTATGAAGTTCTTCCTAAACAGATACTAGGAAACAAGGGTTCAGCTCATCCTTCTTTCCTTGAGTGAATATTAAAATTATTCTGTCATGACCATAGCGCAATATTTGTTAAGACTTATGAAAAGATATTTCTAAAAAACAACTTTCCAGCTGGGTTCTTAACATTGTTCTTTCATTTTATGGAAGTGATAACCATTCTGGATGGAATACACTGAAATGTTTGAAAAGACTTGTATGAAGATACTCCTAAATAGCTACAAGCAATCTGGTTACACCACAGTGTTCTTTCATTTAATAAACTTTATATATATTCTCCTATAGCTGTAGTGAAATGTTTTATATCATATATGAAAATGTTCCTACAGCTACCTGCAAGCTGGGATCAGCACACTGACTTTTCATTGTAATAAGGTGATAGTTACTTTGTATGGCATACACTGAAATGTCAGAAAAGACTTATATGAGTGTATTTCTAAAGAGATACAAGCAAGCTGGTTTCACAATAGTGATCTTTCATTGAATTAATGTAATAGATATTCTGTCGCACATGTTGTGAAATTTTCAATAAATCTTACACGAAAATGTTACTATAAGTCTACCTGAAAGCTGAGTTAAGTACGATGTTTTTTCATTTTCAGAAAGTATAGCTGTTCTCTATGGCTCATACTGAAATGCTAGAAAAGACTTACATGAAGATGTTCCTTAAAAGCTACAAGGAAGTTGGTTTCACCACAGCATTCTTTCAATGTGTGAATGTTATAGATATTCCATCATGCCCGTAGTGAAATGTTTGATAGGACTTATTTGAAGATTCCCCTAAACAGCTGCAAGCAAGGTGTTTTCACCACAGTGTTCATTCAGAAAACGAATGTTATACGTATTCTGTCATGCCTCAAGAGAACTATTTGATGTCTTAGGTGAGAGTGTTCCTGAACAGCTACAAGCAAGCTTTTTCAACATAGTGTGGCTTCCTTGAATGAATGTTATGGATATCATGTTGCGGCTGTAGAGAAACGTTTGATAAGACATAAATGAAATGCTCATAAAGAGCCACTGGTTTCATCAGAACGTTCTTTCTGGATATGGAAGCGATAGCCATTCTGTAGGCATAATGAAGTGTTTGAAGAGCCTTATACGAAGACATTCCCAAGGCGCCAGAAGTAATCTGGCTTCACCACAGTGTTCTTTCAGTGAACGAGTGTTATAGATAGTCTGTCATGCCTGTAGTGAAATGTTTAATAAGTCTTATATGAAGAGGTTTCAAACAGCCGCCAGCAAGCCGGGTTTAGCACAGTGTCCTTTAACTGTAAGTAAGTGAGAGCCATTCTGTATGGCATATACTTAAATGTTAGAGAGGTCTTATATGAAGATGTTCCTAAATAGAATCCAACAAGATGTGTTCAGGACAGAATAATTTCATCATAAGATAGTGACAGCCATTTAGTATGGCATATACAGAAATGCTGAAAAGGACTTAAACGAAGATCTTCCTTAACAGTCAAACCAAGCCACTTTCACCATAGTCTTCTTTCATTGAATGGATGTAATAGATATTCTGTCATGCCTGTAGTTAAATGTTCAATAGGTCTTACATAAAAATGCTCCTAATAATCTACCTGAAAGCTATGAAACACAACCTTCTTTCCTTGTAAGAAGGGTATGGCCATGCTGTATGCCATATACTGAAATGCTTGAAAAGCTTTATATGAAGATGTTCCTCAACAGTTACAAGAAAACTGCTTTCATCCCTGTGTTCATTCAATGAGTGAATGTTTAGAGATTCTGTCATTCCTGCAAAGGAATGTTTAATAAGTCTTACATGAAGATGTTTCTAAACAGCTACAAGGAAATTTTTTTAAATATAGTGTTATTACATTGAATAAACATTAAAGATATCCTGTCATGACTGTAGGCAAACGTCTGATAAGACTTGAACAAAATATTGATAAACAGTTACTTGCAAGCTGGGTTCATCACAGTATTCTTTTCTGGCTATGGAGATGATAGCCATTCTGTATGGCATAAAGTGATATGTTTGAAGAGCCTTTTATTTATATTCTTAAACAGCTAACAAGCAAGATGGTTTCTTCACAGTGTTCTTTCAGTGAATGAATGTTCTAGATATTGTCACATCTGTGGTGAAACATTTGATATATGATGTTCCTAAACAGCTACCTATAAACCGGATTCAGCATGTGTTCTTTCATTTTGTGAAAATGATAGTCGCTCTGTGTGGAATATACTTAAGTATTTGAAGCGTATTATGTGCAGATGTTCCTAAACAGTGAAAAGAAGATGGTGTTTGCATAATTTTCTTTCAGATAACAAATGTTATAGACATTGTCACATCTGTAGTCAAATGTTTGATATGATTTATGTGAAAATATCCCTAAACAGCTACCTGTTGGCTTGATTAAGCACAATGCTCTTTCCTTGTAAGAAAGTGATAGCTGTTCCATGTGGCATGTACTGAAATGTTTGAAATGTCATATGTGAAGATGTTCCTTAAGAGCTACTTGCTAGGTGTTTTCAAGACAATGTTCTTTCAGTGAATGAATGTTATAGATAGTCTATCACACCCGTAGTGAAATGCTGGATAAGTTTTATGAAGATGTCCCCAAGTAGCTACAAGCAAAATGGTTTCACAACAGTGTTCTTACAGACATTGAATGTTATAGATATTCTGTCATGCCTGTAGGGAAATGTTTGATAAGACTTGCATGAACACTTACATGAAGATGTTTCTCGACAGCCACAAGCAAGCTTTTTCAACACAGTATTTCATTGAATGAATGTAATAATTATCACATTGTGGCTGCAGAGAAACGTTTGATAAGACACACACAAAATGTTCATAAATAGCATGTGCCAGCTGGTTGCATCACAATGTTGTTTAATTTAATGGAAGTGATAATCATTCTGTATAGCATATGATGTGTTTGAATAGCCTTATATAAAGATATTCCTAAAAACTTATGAGCAATCTGGTTTCACCAGAGTGTGTTCCTCAGTGAAGGAATCTTACAGAGATTCTGTCAGAGCAGTAGTGACATGTTTGGTGTTTTGTATGAAGAAACCCTAAATGGCTTCCTGCAAGATGAGTTCAACACAGTGTTATTTCATTTTAAGAAAATGATAGTCATTCTGTTTGGCATAAACGGAAATATTAGAAAAGCCTTATATCAAGATGTTCCTAATTAGCTACCAGCAATCTGGCTTCACAATAGTGTTCTTTCATTGAATGGATGTAATAGATACTTTGTAGTGAAATGTATGATAAGTCTCTTAGGAAAAGGTTCCTAAACAGCTGCCTGCAATCTGGCTTCAGCACATTATATCACTGTCTCAAAGTGATATTCATTCAGTATGTCTTATATGGAAATGCTTGAAATGGTGAACATGAAGAAGTTTCTAAATATATACAAGCAAGATTGTTTCTCCACAGTTTTCTTTCAGTGACTGAATGTTATGTATAGTCTGTCACGACTATTGTAAAATGTTTGATAAGTCTTATGTAAAAACGTTCCTAGATAGCTATCTGTGAGCTCTATTTAGCACAGTGTTCTTTCATTGTAGGAAAATGATACCCATTCATTATGGCATATACTGAAATGTGAGAAATGTCTTAAATACAAATGTTCCTAATAATAGCTTCAAGATGCTTTCACCACAGAGTTCTTTCAGTGAAACAATATTGCAGATATTCTGTGACACTTGTAGTGAAGTGTTAGTTAAAACTTACTTGCAAGCTGGATTCAGCACAGTGTTTCTTTCATTGTTGGAAACTCATATTCAATCAGAACAGCAAATATTGAAATGGTTATAATGACTAATATGAAGATGATCCTTAATGGCTGCAAGTAAGATGGTTTCACCACAGTTTTCTCTCAGTGAACAAATGCTATATATATTCTGTCCCACATGCAATGAAATGCTTGTTAAGTCTTATATGAACATGTTCCTAAACAGCTACCTGCAAACTGGGCTTAGAACAGTGTTCTCACATTGTTAGTAATTGATAGGTCATCTGTAGGGCATATGCTGAAATGTTTGAAATGTCTTAGGTGAATATGCCCCTAAACAGCTGTAAGCACATTTGTTTCACCAGAGTTCCTTTAGTGTCTGAATCTTATGGATATTTTTCAAGTCTGTAGTGTAATTTTTTAAGTATTTTATGAAGTTCTTCCTAAACAGATACTAGGAAACAAGGGTTCAGCTCATCCTTCTTTCCTTGAGTGAATATTAAAATTATTCTGTCATGACCATAGCGCAATATTTGTTAAGACTTATGAAAAGATATTTCTAAAAAACAACTTTCCAGCTGGGTTCTTAACATTGTTCTTTCATTTTATGGAAGTGATAACCATTCTGGATGGAATACACTGAAATGTTTGAAAAGACTTGTATGAAGATACTCCTAAATAGCTACAAGCAATCTGGTTACACCACAGTGTTCTTTCATTTAATAAACTTTATATATATTCTCCTATAGCTGTAGTGAAATGTTTTATATCATATATGAAAATGTTCCTACAGCTACCTGCAAGCTGGGATCAGCACACTGACTTTTCATTGTAATAAGGTGATAGTTACTTTGTATGGCATACACTGAAATGTCAGAAAAGACTTATATGAGTGTATTTCTAAAGAGATACAAGCAAGCTGGTTTCACAATAGTGATCTTTCATTGAATTAATGTAATAGATATTCTGTCGCACATGTTGTGAAATTTTCAATAAATCTTACACGAAAATGTTACTATAAGTCTACCTGAAAGCTGAGTTAAGTACGATGTTTTTTCATTTTCAGAAAGTATAGCTGTTCTCTATGGCTCATACTGAAATGCTAGAAAAGACTTACATGAAGATGTTCCTTAAAAGCTACAAGGAAGTTGGTTTCACCACAGCATTCTTTCAATGTGTGAATGTTATAGATATTCCATCATGCCCGTAGTGAAATGTTTGATAGGACTTATTTGAAGATTCCCCTAAACAGCTGCAAGCAAGGTGTTTTCACCACAGTGTTCATTCAGAAAACGAATGTTATACGTATTCTGTCATGCCTCAAGAGAACTATTTGATGTCTTAGGTGAGAGTGTTCCTGAACAGCTACAAGCAAGCTTTTTCAACATAGTGTGGCTTCCTTGAATGAATGTTATGGATATCATGTTGCGGCTGTAGAGAAACGTTTGATAAGACATAAATGAAATGCTCATAAAGAGCCACTGGTTTCCTCAGAACGTTCTTTCTGGATATGGAAGCGATAGCCATTCTGTAGGCATAATGAAGTGTTTGAAGAGCCTTATACGAAGACATTCCCAAGGCGCCAGAAGTAATCTGGCTTCACCACAGTGTTCTTTCAGTGAACGAGTGTTATAGATAGTCTGTCATGCCTGTAGTGAAATGTTTAATAAGTCTTATATGAAGAGGTTTCAAACAGCCGCCAGCAAGCCGGGTTTAGCACAGTGTCCTTTAACTGTAAGTAAGTGAGAGCCATTCTGTATGGCATATACTTAAATGTTAGAGAGGTCTTATATGAAGATGTTCCTAAATAGAATCCAACAAGATGTGTTCAGGACAGAATAATTTCATCATAAGATAGTGACAGCCATTTAGTATGGCATATACAGAAATGCTGAAAAGGACTTAAACGAAGATCTTCCTTAACAGTCAAACCAAGCCACTTTCACCATAGTCTTCTTTCATTGAATGGATGTAATAGATATTCTGTCATGCCTGTAGTTAAATGTTCAATAGGTCTTACATAAAAATGCTCCTAATAATCTACCTGAAAGCTATGAAACACAACCTTCTTTCCTTGTAAGAAGGGTATGGCCATGCTGTATGCCATATACTGAAATGCTTGAAAAGCTTTATATGAAGATGTTCCTCAACAGTTACAAGAAAACTGCTTTCATCCCTGTGTTCATTCAATGAGTGAATGTTTAGAGATTCTGTCATTCCTGCAAAGGAATGTTTAATAAGTCTTACATGAAGATGTTTCTAAACAGCTACAAGGAAATTTTTTTAAATATAGTGTTATTACATTGAATAAACATTAAAGATATCCTGTCATGACTGTAGGCAAACGTCTGATAAGACTTGAACAAAATATTGATAAACAGTTACTTGCAAGCTGGGTTCATCACAGTATTCTTTTCTGGCTATGGAGATGATAGCCATTCTGTATGGCATAAAGTGATATGTTTGAAGAGCCTTTTATTTATATTCTTAAACAGCTAACAAGCAAGATGGTTTCTTCACAGTGTTCTTTCAGTGAATGAATGTTCTAGATATTGTCACATCTGTGGTGAAACATTTGATATATGATGTTCCTAAACAGCTACCTATAAACCGGATTCAGCATGTGTTCTTTCATTTTGTGAAAATGATAGTCGCTCTGTGTGGAATATACTTGAGTATTTGAAGCGTATTATGTGCAGATGTTCCTAAACAGTGAAAAGAAGATGGTGTTTGCATAATTTTCTTTCAGATAACAAATGTTATAGACATTGTCACATCTGTAGTCAAATGTTTGATATGATTTATGTGAAAATATCCCTAAACAGCTACCTGTTGGCTTGATTAAGCACAATGCTCTTTCCTTGTAAGAAAGTGATAGCTGTTCCATGTGGCATGTACTGAAATGTTTGAAATGTCATATGTGAAGATGTTCCTTAAGAGCTACTTGCTAGGTGTTTTCAAGACAATGTTCTTTCAGTGAATGAATGTTATAGATAGTCTATCACACCCGTAGTGAAATGCTGGATAAGTTTTATGAAGATGTCCCCAAGTAGCTACAAGCAAAATGGTTTCACAACAGTGTTCTTACAGACATTGAATGTTATAGATATTCTGTCATGCCTGTAGGGAAATGTTTGATAAGACTTGCATGAACACTTACATGAAGATGTTTCTCGACAGCCACAAGCAAGCTTTTTCAACACAGTATTTCATTGAATGAATGTAATAATTATCACATTGTGGCTGCAGAGAAACGTTTGATAAGACACACACAAAATGTTCATAAATAGCATGTGCCAGCTGGTTGCATCACAATGTTGTTTAATTTAATGGAAGTGATCATCATTCTGTATAGCATATGATGTGTTTGAATAGCCTTATATAAAGATATTCCTAAAAACTTATGAGCAATCTGGTTTCACCAGAGTGTGTTCCTCAGTGAAGGAATCTTACAGAGATTCTGTCAGAGCAGTAGTGACATGTTTGGTGTTTTGTATGAAGAAACCCTAAATGGCTTCCTGCAAGATGAGTTCAACACAGTGTTATTTCATTTTAAGAAAATGATAGTCATTCTGTTTGGCATAAACGGAAATATTAGAAAAGCCTTATATCAAGATGTTCCTAATTAGCTACCAGCAATCTGGCTTCACAATAGTGTTCTTTCATTGAATGGATGTAATAGATACTTTGTAGTGAAATGTATGATAAGTCTCTTATGAAAAGGTTCCTAAACAGCTGCCTGCAATCTGGCTTCAGCACATTATATCACTGTCTCAAAGTGATATTCATTCAGTATGTCTTATATGGAAATGCTTGAAATGGTGAACATGAAGAAGTTTCTAAATATATACAAGCAAGATTGTTTCTCCACAGTTTTCTTTCAGTGACTGAATGTTATGTATAGTCTGTCACGACTATTGTAAAATGTTTGATAAGTCTTATGTAAAAACGTTCCTAGATAGCTATCTGTGAGCTCTATTTAGCACAGTGTTCTTTCATTGTAGGAAAATGATACCCATTCATTATGGCATATACTGAAATGTGAGAAATGTCTTAAATACAAATGTTCCTAATAATAGCTTCAAGATGCTTTCACCACAGAGTTCTTTCAGTGAAACAATATTGCAGATATTCTGTGACACTTGTAGTGAAGTGTTAGTTAAAACTTACTTGCAAGCTGGATTCAGCACAGTGTTTCTTTCATTGTTGGAAACTCATATTCAATCAGAACAGCAAATATTGAAATGGTTATAATGACTAATATGAAGATGATCCTTAATGGCTGCAAGTAAGATGGTTTCACCACAGTTTTCTCTCAGTGAACAAATGCTATATATATTCTGTCCCACATGCAATGAAATGCTTGTTAAGTCTTATATGAACATGTTCCTAAACAGCTACCTGCAAACTGGGCTTAGAACAGTGTTCTCACATTGTTAGTAATTGATAGGTCATCTGTAGGGCATATGCTGAAATGTTTGAAATGTCTTAGGTGAATATGCCCCTAAACAGCTGTAAGCACATTTGTTTCACCAGAGTTCCTTTAGTGTCTGAATCTTATGGATATTTTTCAAGTCTGTAGTGTAATTTTTTAAGTATTTTATGAAGTTCTTCCTAAACAGATACTAGGAAACAAGGGTTCAGCTCATCCTTCTTTCCTTGAGTGAATATTAAAATTATTCTGTCATGACCATAGCGCAATATTTGTTAAGACTTATGAAAAGATATTTCTAAAAAACAACTTTCCAGCTGGGTTCTTAACATTGTTCTTTCATTTTATGGAAGTGATAACCATTCTGGATGGAATACACTGAAATGTTTGAAAAGACTTGTATGAAGATACTCCTAAATAGCTACAAGCAATCTGGTTACACCACAGTGTTCTTTCATTTAATAAACTTTATATATATTCTCCTATAGCTGTAGTGAAATGTTTTATATCATATATGAAAATGTTCCTACAGCTACCTGCAAGCTGGGATCAGCACACTGACTTTTCATTGTAATAAGGTGATAGTTACTTTGTATGGCATACACTGAAATGTCAGAAAAGACTTATATGAGTGTATTTCTAAAGAGATACAAGCAAGCTGGTTTCACAATAGTGATCTTTCATTGAATTAATGTAATAGATATTCTGTCGCACATGTTGTGAAATTTTCAATAAATCTTACACGAAAATGTTACTATAAGTCTACCTGAAAGCTGAGTTAAGTACGATGTTTTTTCATTTTCAGAAAGTATAGCTGTTCTCTATGGCTCATACTGAAATGCTAGAAAAGACTTACATGAAGATGTTCCTTAAAAGCTACAAGGAAGTTGGTTTCACCACAGCATTCTTTCAATGTGTGAATGTTATAGATATTCCATCATGCCCGTAGTGAAATGTTTGATAGGACTTATTTGAAGATTCCCCTAAACAGCTGCAAGCAAGGTGTTTTCACCACAGTGTTCATTCAGAAAACGAATGTTATACGTATTCTGTCATGCCTCAAGAGAACTATTTGATGTCTTAGGTGAGAGTGTTCCTGAACAGCTACAAGCAAGCTTTTTCAACATAGTGTGGCTTCCTTGAATGAATGTTATGGATATCATGTTGCGGCTGTAGAGAAACGTTTGATAAGACATAAATGAAATGCTCATAAAGAGCCACTGGTTTCCTCAGAACGTTCTTTCTGGATATGGAAGCGATAGCCATTCTGTAGGCATAATGAAGTGTTTGAAGAGCCTTATACGAAGACATTCCCAAGGCGCCAGAAGTAATCTGGCTTCACCACAGTGTTCTTTCAGTGAACGAGTGTTATAGATAGTCTGTCATGCCTGTAGTGAAATGTTTAATAAGTCTTATATGAAGAGGTTTCAAACAGCCGCCAGCAAGCCGGGTTTAGCACAGTGTCCTTTAACTGTAAGTAAGTGAGAGCCATTCTGTATGGCATATACTTAAATGTTAGAGAGGTCTTATATGAAGATGTTCCTAAATAGAATCCAACAAGATGTGTTCAGGACAGAATAATTTCATCATAAGATAGTGACAGCCATTTAGTATGGCATATACAGAAATGCTGAAAAGGACTTAAACGAAGATCTTCCTTAACAGTCAAACCAAGCCACTTTCACCATAGTGTTCTTCCATTGAATGGATGTAATAGATATTCTGTCATGCCTGTAGTTAAATGTTCAATAGGTCTTACATAAAAATGCTCCTAATAATCTACCTGAAAGCTATGAAACACAACCTTCTTTCCTTGTAAGAAGGGTATGGCCATGCTGTATGCCATATACTGAAATGCTTGAAAAGCTTTATATGAAGATGTTCCTCAACAGTTACAAGAAAACTGCTTTCATCCCTGTGTTCATTCAATGAGTGAATGTTTAGAGATTCTGTCATTCCTGCAAAGGAATGTTTAATAAGTCTTACATGAAGATGTTTCTAAACAGCTACAAGGAAATTTTTTTAAATATAGTGTTATTACATTGAATAAACATTAAAGATATCCTGTCATGACTGTAGGCAAACGTCTGATAAGACTTGAACAAAATATTGATAAACAGTTACTTGCAAGCTGGGTTCATCACAGTATTCTTTTCTGGCTATGGAGATGATAGCCATTCTGTATGGCACAAAGTGATATGTTTGAAGAGCCTTTTATTTATATTCTTAAACAGCTAACAAGCAAGATGGTTTCTTCACAGTGTTCTTTCAGTGAATGAATGTTCTAGATATTGTCACATCTGTGGTGAAACATTTGATATATGATGTTCCTAAACAGCTACCTATAAACCGGATTCAGCATGTGTTCTTTCATTTTGTGAAAATGATAGTCGCTCTGTGTGGAATATACTTAAGTATTTGAAGCGTATTATGTGCAGATGTTCCTAAACAGTGAAAAGAAGATGGTGTTTGCATAATTTTCTTTCAGATAACAAATGTTATAGACATTGTCACATCTGTAGTCAAATGTTTGATATGATTTATGTGAAAATATCCCTAAACAGCTACCTGTTGGCTTGATTAAGCACAATGCTCTTTCCTTGTAAGAAAGTGATAGCTGTTCCATGTGGCATGTACTGAAATGTTTGAAATGTCATATGTGAAGATGTTCCTTAAGAGCTACTTGCTAGGTGTTTTCAAGACAATGTTCTTTCAGTGAATGAATGTTATAGATAGTCTATCACACCCGTAGTGAAATGCTGGATAAGTTTTATGAAGATGTCCCCAAGTAGCTACAAGCAAAATGGTTTCACAACAGTGTTCTTACAGACATTGAATGTTATAGATATTCTGTCATGCCTGTAGGGAAATGTTTGATAAGACTTGCATGAACACTTACATGAAGATGTTTCTCGACAGCCACAAGCAAGCTTTTTCAACACAGTATTTCATTGAATGAATGTAATAATTATCACATTGTGGCTGCAGAGAAACGTTTGATAAGACACACACAAAATGTTCATAAATAGCATGTGCCAGCTGGTTGCATCACAATGTTGTTTAATTTAATGGAAGTGATCATCATTCTGTATAGCATATGATGTGTTTGAATAGCCTTATATAAAGATATTCCTAAAAACTTATGAGCAATCTGGTTTCACCAGAGTGTGTTCCTCAGTGAAGGAATCTTACAGAGATTCTGTCAGAGCAGTAGTGACATGTTTGGTGTTTTGTATGAAGAAACCCTAAATGGCTTCCTGCAAGATGAGTTCAACACAGTGTTATTTCATTTTAAGAAAATGATAGTCATTCTGTTTGGCATAAACGGAAATATTAGAAAAGCCTTATATCAAGATGTTCCTAATTAGCTACCAGCAATCTGGCTTCACAATAGTGTTCTTTCATTGAATGGATGTAATAGATACTTTGTAGTGAAATGTATGATAAGTCTCTTAGGAAAAGGTTCCTAAACAGCTGCCTGCAATCTGGCTTCAGCACATTATATCACTGTCTCAAAGTGATATTCATTCAGTATGTCTTATATGGAAATGCTTGAAATGGTGAACATGAAGAAGTTTCTAAATATATACAAGCAAGATTGTTTCTCCACAGTTTTCTTTCAGTGACTGAATGTTATGTATAGTCTGTCACGACTATTGTAAAATGTTTGATAAGTCTTATGTAAAAACGTTCCTAGATAGCTATCTGTGAGCTCTATTTAGCACAGTGTTCTTTCATTGTAGGAAAATGATACCCATTCATTATGGCATATACTGAAATGTGAGAAATGTCTTAAATACAAATGTTCCTAATAATAGCTTCAAGATGCTTTCACCACAGAGTTCTTTCAGTGAAACAATATTGCAGATATTCTGTGACACTTGTAGTGAAGTGTTAGTTAAAACTTACTTGCAAGCTGGATTCAGCACAGTGTTTCTTTCATTGTTGGAAACTCATATTCAATCAGAACAGCAAATATTGAAATGGTTATAATGACTAATATGAAGATGATCCTTAATGGCTGCAAGTAAGATGGTTTCACCACAGTTTTCTCTCAGTGAACAAATGCTATATATATTCTGTCCCACATGCAATGAAATGCTTGTTAAGTCTTATATGAACATGTTCCTAAACAGCTACCTGCAAACTGGGCTTAGAACAGTGTTCTCACATTGTTAGTAATTGATAGGTCATCTGTAGGGCATATGCTGAAATGTTTGAAATGTCTTAGGTGAATATGCCCCTAAACAGCTGTAAGCACATTTGTTTCACCAGAGTTCCTTTAGTGTCTGAATCTTATGGATATTTTTCAAGTCTGTAGTGTAATTTTTTAAGTATTTTATGAAGTTCTTCCTAAACAGATACTAGGAAACAAGGGTTCAGCTCATCCTTCTTTCCTTGAGTGAATATTAAAATTATTCTGTCATGACCATAGCGCAATATTTGTTAAGACTTATGAAAAGATATTTCTAAAAAACAACTTTCCAGCTGGGTTCTTAACATTGTTCTTTCATTTTATGGAAGTGATAACCATTCTGGATGGAATACACTGAAATGTTTGAAAAGACTTGCATGAAGATACTCCTAAATAGCTACAAGCAATCTGGTTACACCACAGTGTTCTTTCATTTAATAAACTTTATATATATTCTCCTATAGCTGTAGTGAAATGTTTTATATCATATATGAAAATGTTCCTACAGCTACCTGCAAGCTGGGATCAGCACACTGACTTTTCATTGTAATAAGGTGATAGTTACTTTGTATGGCATACACTGAAATGTCAGAAAAGACTTATATGAGTGTATTTCTAAAGAGATACAAGCAAGCTGGTTTCACAATAGTGATCTTTCATTGAATTAATGTAATAGATATTCTGTCGCACATGTTGTGAAATTTTCAATAAATCTTACACGAAAATGTTACTATAAGTCTACCTGAAAGCTGAGTTAAGTACGATGTTTTTTCATTTTCAGAAAGTATAGCTGTTCTCTATGGCTCATACTGAAATGCTAGAAAAGACTTACATGAAGATGTTCCTTAAAAGCTACAAGGAAGTTGGTTTCACCACAGCATTCTTTCAATGTGTGAATGTTATAGATATTCCATCATGCCCGTAGTGAAATGTTTGATAGGACTTATTTGAAGATTCCCCTAAACAGCTGCAAGCAAGGTGTTTTCACCACAGTGTTCATTCAGAAAACGAATGTTATACGTATTCTGTCATGCCTCAAGAGAACTATTTGATGTCTTAGGTGAGAGTGTTCCTGAACAGCTACAAGCAAGCTTTTTCAACATAGTGTGGCTTCCTTGAATGAATGTTATGGATATCATGTTGCGGCTGTAGAGAAACGTTTGATAAGACATAAATGAAATGCTCATAAAGAGCCACTGGTTTCCTCAGAACGTTCTTTCTGGATATGGAAGCGATAGCCATTCTGTAGGCATAATGAAGTGTTTGAAGAGCCTTATACGAAGACATTCCCAAGGCGCCAGAAGTAATCTGGCTTCACCACAGTGTTCTTTCAGTGAACGAGTGTTATAGATAGTCTGTCATGCCTGTAGTGAAATGTTTAATAAGTCTTATAGGAAGAGGTTTCAAACAGCCGCCAGCAAGCCGGGTTTAGCACAGTGTCCTTTAACTGTAAGTAAGTGAGAGCCATTCTGTATGGCATATACTTAAATGTTAGAGAGGTCTTATATGAAGATGTTCCTAAATAGAATCCAACAAGATGTGTTCAGGACAGAATAATTTCATCATAAGATAGTGACAGCCATTTAGTATGGCATATACAGAAATGCTGAAAAGGACTTAAACGAAGATCTTCCTTAACAGTCAAACCAAGCCACTTTCACCATAGTGTTCTTTCATTGAATGGATGTAATAGATATTCTGTCATGCCTGTAGTTAAATGTTCAATAGGTCTTACATAAAAATGCTCCTAATAATCTACCTGAAAGCTATGAAACACAACCTTCTTTCCTTGTAAGAAGGGTATGGCCATGCTGTATGCCATATACTGAAATGCTTGAAAAGCTTTATATGAAGATGTTCCTCAACAGTTACAAGAAAACTGCTTTCATCCCTGTGTTCATTCAATGAGTGAATGTTTAGAGATTCTGTCATTCCTGCAAAGGAATGTTTAATAAGTCTTACATGAAGATGTTTCTAAACAGCTACAAGGAAATTTTTTTAAATATAGTGTTATTACATTGAATAAACATTAAAGATATCCTGTCATGACTGTAGGCAAACGTCTGATAAGACTTGAACAAAATATTGATAAACAGTTACTTGCAAGCTGGGTTCATCACAGTATTCTTTTCTGGCTATGGACATGATAGCCATTCTGTATGGCATAAAGTGATATGTTTGAAGAGCCTTTTATTTATATTCTTAAACAGCTAACAAGCAAGATGGTTTCTTCACAGTGTTCTTTCAGTGAATGAATGTTCTAGATATTGTCACATCTGTGGTGAAACATTTGATATATGATGTTCCTAAACAGCTACCTATAAACCGGATTCAGCATGTGTTCTTTCATTTTGTGAAAATGATAGTCGCTCTGTGTGGAATATACTTAAGTATTTGAAGCGTATTATGTGCAGATGTTCCTAAACAGTGAAAAGAAGATGGTGTTTGCATAATTTTCTTTCAGATAACAAATGTTATAGACATTGTCACATCTGTAGTCAAATGTTTGATATGATTTATGTGAAAATATCCCTAAACAGCTACCTGTTGGCTTGATTAAGCACAATGCTCTTTCCTTGTAAGAAAGTGATAGCTGTTCCATGTGGCATGTACTGAAATGTTTGAAATGTCATATGTGAAGATGTTCCTTAAGAGCTACTTGCTAGGTGTTTTCAAGACAATGTTCTTTCAGTGAATGAATGTTATAGATAGTCTATCACACCCGTAGTGAAATGCTGGATAAGTTTTATGAAGATGTCCCCAAGTAGCTACAAGCAAAATGGTTTCACAACAGTGTTCTTACAGACATTGAATGTTATAGATATTCTGTCATGCCTGTAGGGAAATGTTTGATAAGACTTGCATGAACACTTACATGAAGATGTTTCTCGACAGCCACAAGCAAGCTTTTTCAACACAGTATTTCATTGAATGAATGTAATAATTATCACATTGTGGCTGCAGAGAAACGTTTGATAAGACACACACAAAATGTTCATAAATAGCATGTGCCAGCTGGTTGCATCACAATGTTGTTTAATTTAATGGAAGTGATCATCATTCTGTATAGCATATGATGTGTTTGAATAGCCTTATATAAAGATATTCCTAAAAACTTATGAGCAATCTGGTTTCACCAGAGTGTGTTCCTCAGTGAAGGAATCTTACAGAGATTCTGTCAGAGCAGTAGTGACATGTTTGGTGTTTTGTATGAAGAAACCCTAAATGGCTTCCTGCAAGATGAGTTCAACACAGTGTTATTTCATTTTAAGAAAATGATAGTCATTCTGTTTGGCATAAACGGAAATATTAGAAAAGCCTTATATCAAGATGTTCCTAATTAGCTACCAGCAATCTGGCTTCACAATAGTGTTCTTTCATTGAATGGATGTAATAGATACTTTGTAGTGAAATGTATGATAAGTCTCTTAGGAAAAGGTTCCTAAACAGCTGCCTGCAATCTGGCTTCAGCACATTATATCACTGTCTCAAAGTGATATTCATTCAGTATGTCTTATATGGAAATGCTTGAAATGGTGAACATGAAGAAGTTTCTAAATATATACAAGCAAGATTGTTTCTCCACAGTTTTCTTTCAGTGACTGAATGTTATGTATAGTCTGTCACGACTATTGTAAAATGTTTGATGAGTCTTATGTAAAAACGTTCCTAGATAGCTATCTGTGAGCTCTATTTAGCACAGTGTTCTTTCATTGTAGGAAAATGATACCCATTCATTATGGCATATACTGAAATGTGAGAAATGTCTTAAATACAAATGTTCCTAATAATAGCTTCAAGATGCTTTCACCACAGAGTTCTTTCAGTGAAACAATATTGCAGATATTCTGTGACACTTGTAGTGAAGTGTTAGTTAAAACTTACTTGCAAGCTGGATTCAGCACAGTGTTTCTTTCATTGTTGGAAACTCATATTCAATCAGAACAGCAAATATTGAAATGGTTATAATGACTAATATGAAGATGATCCTTAATGGCTGCAAGTAAGATGGTTTCACCACAGTTTTCTCTCAGTGAACAAATGCTATATATATTCTGTCCCGCATGCAATGAAATGTTTGTTAAGTCTTATATGAACATGTTCCTAAACAGCTACCTGCAAACTGGGCTTAGAACAGTGTTCTCACATGGTTAGTAATTGATAGGTCATCTGTAGGGCATATGCTGAAATGTTTGAAATGTCTTAGGTGAATATGCCCCTAAACAGCTGTAAGCACATTTGTTTCACCAGAGTTCCTTTAGTGTCTGAATCTTATGGATATTTTTCAAGTCTGTAGTGTAATTTTTTAAGTATTTTATGAAGTTCTTCCTAAACAGATACTAGGAAACAAGGGTTCAGCTCATCCTTCTTTCCTTGAGTGAATATTAAAATTATTCTGTCATGACCATAGCGCAATATTTGTTAAGACTTATGAAAAGATATTTCTAAAAAACAACTTTCCAGCTGGGTTCTTAACATTGTTCTTTCATTTTATGGAAGTGATAACCATTCTGGATGGAATACACTGAAATGTTTGAAAAGACTTGTATGAAGATACTCCTAAATAGCTACAAGCAATCTGGTTACACCACAGTGTTCTTTCATTTAATAAACTTTATATATATTCTCCTATAGCTGTAGTGAAATGTTTTATATCATATATGAAAATGTTCCTACAGCTACCTGCAAGCTGGGATCAGCACACTGACTTTTCATTGTAATAAGGTGATAGTTACTTTGTATGGCATACACTGAAATGTCAGAAAAGACTTATATGAGTGTATTTCTAAAGAGATACAAGCAAGCTGGTTTCACAATAGTGATCTTTCATTGAATTAATGTAATAGATATTCTGTCGCACATGTTGTGAAATTTTCAATAAATCTTACACGAAAATGTTACTATAAGTCTACCTGAAAGCTGAGTTAAGTACGATGTTTTTTCATTTTCAGAAAGTATAGCTGTTCTCTATGGCTCATACTGAAATGCTAGAAAAGACTTACATGAAGATGTTCCTTAAAAGCTACAAGGAAGTTGGTTTCACCACAGCATTCTTTCAATGTGTGAATGTTATAGATATTCCATCATGCCCGTAGTGAAATGTTTGATAGGACTTATTTGAAGATTCCCCTAAACAGCTGCAAGCAAGGTGTTTTCACCACAGTGTTCATTCAGAAAACGAATGTTATACGTATTCTGTCATGCCTCAAGAGAACTATTTGATGTCTTAGGTGAGAGTGTTCCTGAACAGCTACAAGCAAGCTTTTTCAACATAGTGTGGCTTCCTTGAATGAATGTTATGGATATCATGTTGCGGCTGTAGAGAAACGTTTGATAAGACATAAATGAAATGCTCATAAAGAGCCACTGGTTTCCTCAGAACGTTCTTTCTGGATATGGAAGCGATAGCCATTCTGTAGGCATAATGAAGTGTTTGAAGAGCCTTATACGAAGACATTCCCAAGGCGCCAGAAGTAATCTGGCTTCACCACAGTGTTCTTTCAGTGAACGAGTGTTATGGATAGTCTGTCATGCCTGTAGTGAAATGTTTAATAAGTCTTATATGAAGAGGTTTCAAACAGCCGCCAGCAAGCCGGGTTTAGCACAGTGTCCTTTAACTGTAAGTAAGTGAGAGCCATTCTGTATGGCATATACTTAAATGTTAGAGAGGTCTTATATGAAGATGTTCCTAAATAGAATCCAACAAGATGTGTTCAGGACAGAATAATTTCATCATAAGATAGTGACAGCCATTTAGTATGGCATATACAGAAATGCTGAAAAGGACTTAAACGAAGATCTTCCTTAACAGTCAAACCAAGCCACTTTCACCATAGTGTTCTTTCATTGAATGGATGTAATAGATATTCTGTCATGCCTGTAGTTAAATGTTCAATAGGTCTTACATAAAAATGCTCCTAATAATCTACCTGAAAGCTATGAAACACAACCTTCTTTCCTTGTAAGAAGGGTATGGCCATGCTGTATGCCATATACTGAAATGCTTGAAAAGCTTTATATGAAGATGTTCCTCAACAGTTACAAGAAAACTGCTTTCATCCCTGTGTTCATTCAATGAGTGAATGTTTAGAGATTCTGTCATTCCTGCAAAGGAATGTTTAATAAGTCTTACATGAAGATGTTTCTAAACAGCTACAAGGAAATTTTTTTAAATATAGTGTTATTACATTGAATAAACATTAAAGATATCCTGTCATGACTGTAGGCAAACGTCTGATAAGACTTGAACAAAATATTGATAAACAGTTACTTGCAAGCTGGGTTCATCACAGTATTCTTTTCTGGCTATGGAGATGATAGCCATTCTGTATGGCATAAAGTGATATGTTTGAAGAGCCTTTTATTTATATTCTTAAACAGCTAACAAGCAAGATGGTTTCTTCACAGTGTTCTTTCAGTGAATGAATGTTCTAGATATTGTCACATCTGTGGTGAAACATTTGATATATGATGTTCCTAAACAGCTACCTATAAACCGGATTCAGCATGTGTTCTTTCATTTTGTGAAAATGATAGTCGCTCTGTGTGGAATATACTTAAGTATTTGAAGCGTATTATGTGCAGATGTTCCTAAACAGTGAAAAGAAGATGGTGTTTGCATAATTTTCTTTCAGATAACAAATGTTATAGACATTGTCACATCTGTAGTCAAATGTTTGATATGATTTATGTGAAAATATCCCTAAACAGCTACCTGTTGGCTTGATTAAGCACAATGCTCTTTCCTTGTAAGAAAGTGATAGCTGTTCCATGTGGCATGTACTGAAATGTTTGAAATGTCATATGTGAAGATGTTCCTTAAGAGCTACTTGCTAGGTGTTTTCAAGACAATGTTCTTTCAGTGAATGAATGTTATAGATAGTCTATCACACCCGTAGTGAAATGCTGGATAAGTTTTATGAAGATGTCCCCAAGTAGCTACAAGCAAAATGGTTTCACAACAGTGTTCTTACAGACATTGAATGTTATAGATATTCTGTCATGCCTGTAGGGAAATGTTTGATAAGACTTGCATGAACACTTACATGAAGATGTTTCTCGACAGCCACAAGCAAGCTTTTTCAACACAGTATTTCATTGAATGAATGTAATAATTATCACATTGTGGCTGCAGAGAAACGTTTGATAAGACACACACAAAATGTTCATAAATAGCATGTGCCAGCTGGTTGCATCACAATGTTGTTTAATTTAATGGAAGTGATCATCATTCTGTATAGCATATGATGTGTTTGAATAGCCTTATGTAAAGATATTCCTAAAAACTTATGAGCAATCTGGTTTCACCAGAGTGTGTTCCTCAGTGAAGGAATCTTACAGAGATTCTGTCAGAGCAGTAGTGACATGTTTGGTGTTTTGTATGAAGAAACCCTAAATGGCTTCCTGCAAGATGAGTTCAACACAGTGTTATTTCATTTTAAGAAAATGATAGTCATTCTGTTTGGCATAAACGGAAATATTAGAAAAGCCTTATATCAAGATGTTCCTAATTAGCTACCAGCAATCTGGCTTCACAATAGTGTTCTTTCATTGAATGGATGTAATAGATACTTTGTAGTGAAATGTATGATAAGTCTCTTAGGAAAAGGTTCCTAAACAGCTGCCTGCAATCTGGCTTCAGCACATTATATCACTGTCTCAAAGTGATATTCATTCAGTATGTCTTATATGGAAATGCTTGAAATGGTGAACATGAAGAAGTTTCTAAATATATACAAGCAAGATTGTTTCTCCACAGTTTTCTTTCAGTGACTGAATGTTATGTATAGTCTGTCACGACTATTGTAAAATGTTTGATGAGTCTTATGTAAAAACGTTCCTAGATAGCTATCTGTGAGCTCTATTTAGCACAGTGTTCTTTCATTGTAGGAAAATGATACCCATTCATTATGGCATATACTGAAATGTGAGAAATGTCTTAAATACAAATGTTCCTAATAATAGCTTCAAGATGCTTTCACCACAGAGTTCTTTCAGTGAAACAATATTGCAGATATTCTGTGACACTTGTAGTGAAGTGTTAGTTAAAACTTACTTGCAAGCTGGATTCAGCACAGTGTTTCTTTCATTGTTGGAAACTCATATTCAATCAGAACAGCAAATATTGAAATGGTTATAATGACTAATATGAAGATGATCCTTAATGGCTGCAAGTAAGATGGTTTCACCACAGTTTTCTCTCAGTGAACAAATGCTATATATATTCTGTCCCACATGCAATGAAATGCTTGTTAAGTCTTATATGAACATGTTCCTAAACAGCTACCTGCAAACTGGGCTTAGAACAGTGTTCTCACATTGTTAGTAATTGATAGGTCATCTGTAGGGCATATGCTGAAATGTTTGAAATGTCTTAGGTGAATATGCCCCTAAACAGCTGTAAGCACATTTGTTTCACCAGAGTTCCTTTAGTGTCTGAATCTTATGGATATTTTTCAAGTCTGTAGTGTAATTTTTTAAGTATTTTATGAAGTTCTTCCTAAACAGATACTAGGAAACAAGGGTTCAGCTCATCCTTCTTTCCTTGAGTGAATATTAAAATCATTCTGTCATGACCATAGCGCAATATTTGTTAAGACTTATGAAAAGATATTTCTAAAAAACAACTTTCCAGCTGGGTTCTTAACATTGTTCTTTCATTTTATGGAAGTGATAACCATTCTGGATGGAATACACTGAAATGTTTGAAAAGACTTGTATGAAGATACTCCTAAATAGCTACAAGCAATCTGGTTACACCACAGTGTTCTTTCATTTAATAAACTTTATATATATTCTCCTATAGCTGTAGTGAAATGTTTTATATCATATATGAAAATGTTCCTACAGCTACCTGCAAGCTGGGATCAGCACACTGACTTTTCATTGTAATAAGGTGATAGTTACTTTGTATGGCATACACTGAAATGTCAGAAAAGACTTATATGAGTGTATTTCTAAAGAGATACAAGCAAGCTGGTTTCACAATAGTGATCTTTCATTGAATTAATGTAATAGATATTCTGTCGCACATGTTGTGAAATTTTCAATAAATCTTACACGAAAATGTTACTATAAGTCTACCTGAAAGCTGAGTTAAGTACGATGTTTTTTCATTTTCAGAAAGTATAGCTGTTCTCTATGGCTCATACTGAAATGCTAGAAAAGACTTACATGAAGATGTTCCTTAAAAGCTACAAGGAAGTTGGTTTCACCACAGCATTCTTTCAATGTGTGAATGTTATAGATATTCCATCATGCCCGTAGTGAAATGTTTGATAGGACTTATTTGAAGATTCCCCTAAACAGCTGCAAGCAAGGTGTTTTCACCACAGTGTTCATTCAGAAAACGAATGTTATACGTATTCTGTCATGCCTCAAGAGAACTATTTGATGTCTTAGGTGAGAGTGTTCCTGAACAGCTACAAGCAAGCTTTTTCAACATAGTGTGGCTTCCTTGAATGAATGTTATGGATATCATGTTGCGGCTGTAGAGAAACGTTTGATAAGACATAAATGAAATGCTCATAAAGAGCCACTGGTTTCCTCAGAACGTTCTTTCTGGATATGGAAGCGATAGCCATTCTGTAGGCATAATGAAGTGTTTGAAGAGCCTTATACGAAGACATTCCCAAGGCGCCAGAAGTAATCTGGCTTCACCACAGTGTTCTTTCAGTGAACGAGTGTTATGGATAGTCTGTCATGCCTGTAGTGAAATGTTTAATAAGTCTTATATGAAGAGGTTTCAAACAGCCGCCAGCAAGCCGGGTTTAGCACAGTGTCCTTTAACTGTAAGTAAGTGAGAGCCATTCTGTATGGCATATACTTAAATGTTAGAGAGGTCTTATATGAAGATGTTCCTAAATAGAATCCAACAAGATGTGTTCAGGACAGAATAATTTCATCATAAGATAGTGACAGCCATTTAGTATGGCATATACAGAAATGCTGAAAAGGACTTAAACGAAGATCTTCCTTAACAGTCAAACCAAGCCACTTTCACCATAGTGTTCTTTCATTGAATGGATGTAATAGATATTCTGTCATGCCTGTAGTTAAATGTTCAATAGGTCTTACATAAAAATGCTCCTAATAATCTACCTGAAAGCTATGAAACACAACCTTCTTTCCTTGTAAGAAGGGTATGGCCATGCTGTATGCCATATACTGAAATGCTTGAAAAGCTTTATATGAAGATGTTCCTCAACAGTTACAAGAAAACTGCTTTCATCCCTGTGTTCATTCAATGAGTGAATGTTTAGAGATTCTGTCATTCCTGCAAAGGAATGTTTAATAAGTCTTACATGAAGATGTTTCTAAACAGCTACAAGGAAATTTTTTTAAATATAGTGTTATTACATTGAATAAACATTAAAGATATCCTGTCATGACTGTAGGCAAACGTCTGATAAGACTTGAACAAAATATTGATAAACAGTTACTTGCAAGCTGGGTTCATCACAGTATTCTTTTCTGGCTATGGACATGATAGCCATTCTGTATGGCATAAAGTGATATGTTTGAAGAGCCTTTTATTTATATTCTTAAACAGCTAACAAGCAAGATGGTTTCTTCACAGTGTTCTTTCAGTGAATGAATGTTCTAGATATTGTCACATCTGTGGTGAAACATTTGATATATGATGTTCCTAAACAGCTACCTATAAACCGGATTCAGCATGTGTTCTTTCATTTTGTGAAAATGATAGTCGCTCTGTGTGGAATATACTTAAGTATTTGAAGCGTATTATGTGCAGATGTTCCTAAACAGTGAAAAGAAGATGGTGTTTGCATAATTTTCTTTCAGATAACAAATGTTATAGACATTGTCACATCTGTAGTCAAATGTTTGATATGATTTATGTGAAAATATCCCTAAACAGCTACCTGTTGGCTTGATTAAGCACAATGCTCTTTCCTTGTAAGAAAGTGATAGCTGTTCCATGTGGCATGTACTGAAATGTTTGAAATGTCATATGTGAAGATGTTCCTTAAGAGCTACTTGCTAGGTGTTTTCAAGACAATGTTCTTTCAGTGAATGAATGTTATAGATAGTCTATCACACCCGTAGTGAAATGCTGGATAAGTTTTATGAAGATGTCCCCAAGTAGCTACAAGCAAAATGGTTTCACAACAGTGTTCTTACAGACATTGAATGTTATAGATATTCTGTCATGCCTGTAGGGAAATGTTTGATAAGACTTGCATGAACACTTACATGAAGATGTTTCTCGACAGCCACAAGCAAGCTTTTTCAACACAGTATTTCATTGAATGAATGTAATAATTATCACATTGTGGCTGCAGAGAAACGTTTGATAAGACACACACAAAATGTTCATAAATAGCATGTGCCAGCTGGTTGCATCACAATGTTGTTTAATTTAATGGAAGTGATCATCATTCTGTATAGCATATGATGTGTTTGAATAGCCTTATATAAAGATATTCCTAAAAACTTATGAGCAATCTGGTTTCACCAGAGTGTGTTCCTCAGTGAAGGAATCTTACAGAGATTCTGTCAGAGCAGTAGTGACATGTTTGGTGTTTTGTATGAAGAAACCCTAAATGGCTTCCTGCAAGATGAGTTCAACACAGTGTTATTTCATTTTAAGAAAATGATAGTCATTCTGTTTGGCATAAACGGAAATATTAGAAAAGCCTTATATCAAGATGTTCCTAATTAGCTACCAGCAATCTGGCTTCACAATAGTGTTCTTTCATTGAATGGATGTAATAGATACTTTGTAGTGAAATGTATGATAAGTCTCTTAGGAAAAGGTTCCTAAACAGCTGCCTGCAATCTGGCTTCAGCACATTATATCACTGTCTCAAAGTGATATTCATTCAGTATGTCTTATATGGAAATGCTTGAAATGGTGAACATGAAGAAGTTTCTAAATATATACAAGCAAGATTGTTTCTCCACAGTTTTCTTTCAGTGACTGAATGTTATGTATAGTCTGTCACGACTATTGTAAAATGTTTGATAAGTCTTATGTAAAAACGTTCCTAGATAGCTATCTGTGAGCTCTATTTAGCACAGTGTTCTTTCATTGTAGGAAAATGATACCCATTCATTATGGCATATACTGAAATGTGAGAAATGTCTTAAATACAAATGTTCCTAATAATAGCTTCAAGATGCTTTCACCACAGAGTTCTTTCAGTGAAACAATATTGCAGATATTCTGTGACACTTGTAGTGAAGTGTTAGTTAAAACTTACTTGCAAGCTGGATTCAGCACAGTGTTTCTTTCATTGTTGGAAACTCATATTCAATCAGAACAGCAAATATTGAAATGGTTATAATGACTAATATGAAGATGATCCTTAATGGCTGCAAGTAAGATGGTTTCACCACAGTTTTCTCTCAGTGAACAAATGCTATATATATTCTGTCCCACATGCAATGAAATGCTTGTTAAGTCTTATATGAACATGTTCCTAAACAGCTACCTGCAAACTGGGCTTAGAACAGTGTTCTCACATTGTTAGTAATTGATAGGTCATCTGTAGGGCATATGCTGAAATGTTTGAAATGTCTTAGGTGAATATGCCCCTAAACAGCTGTAAGCACATTTGTTTCACCAGAGTTCCTTTAGTGTCTGAATCTTATGGATATTTTTCAAGTCTGTAGTGTAATTTTTTAAGTATTTTATGAAGTTCTTCCTAAACAGATACTAGGAAACAAGGGTTCAGCTCATCCTTCTTTCCTTGAGTGAATATTAAAATTATTCTGTCATGACCATAGCGCAATATTTGTTAAGACTTATGAAAAGATATTTCTAAAAAACAACTTTCCAGCTGGGTTCTTAACATTGTTCTTTCATTTTATGGAAGTGATAACCATTCTGGATGGAATACACTGAAATGTTTGAAAAGACTTGTATGAAGATACTCCTAAATAGCTACAAGCAATCTGGTTACACCACAGTGTTCTTTCATTTAATAAACTTTATATATATTCTCCTATAGCTGTAGTGAAATGTTTTATATCATATATGAAAATGTTCCTACAGCTACCTGCAAGCTGGGATCAGCACACTGACTTTTCATTGTAATAAGGTGATAGTTACTTTGTATGGCATACACTGAAATGTCAGAAAAGACTTATATGAGTGTATTTCTAAAGAGATACAAGCAAGCTGGTTTCACAATAGTGATCTTTCATTGAATTAATGTAATAGATATTCTGTCGCACATGTTGTGAAATTTTCAATAAATCTTACACGAAAATGTTACTATAAGTCTACCTGAAAGCTGAGTTAAGTACGATGTTTTTTCATTTTCAGAAAGTATAGCTGTTCTCTATGGCTCATACTGAAATGCTAGAAAAGACTTACATGAAGATGTTCCTTAAAAGCTACAAGGAAGTTGGTTTCACCACAGCATTCTTTCAATGTGTGAATGTTATAGATATTCCATCATGCCCGTAGTGAAATGTTTGATAGGACTTATTTGAAGATTCCCCTAAACAGCTGCAAGCAAGGTGTTTTCACCACAGTGTTCATTCAGAAAACGAATGTTATACGTATTCTGTCATGCCTCAAGAGAACTATTTGATGTCTTAGGTGAGAGTGTTCCTGAACAGCTACAAGCAAGCTTTTTCAACATAGTGTGGCTTCCTTGAATGAATGTTATGGATATCATGTTGCGGCTGTAGAGAAACGTTTGATAAGACATAAATGAAATGCTCATAAAGAGCCACTGGTTTCCTCAGAACGTTCTTTCTGGATATGGAAGCGATAGCCATTCTGTAGGCATAATGAAGTGTTTGAAGAGCCTTATACGAAGACATTCCCAAGGCGCCAGAAGTAATCTGGCTTCACCACAGTGTTCTTTCAGTGAACGAGTGTTATAGATAGTCTGTCATGCCTGTAGTGAAATGTTTAATAAGTCTTATAGGAAGAGGTTTCAAACAGCCGCCAGCAAGCCGGGTTTAGCACAGTGTCCTTTAACTGTAAGTAAGTGAGAGCCATTCTGTATGGCATATACTTAAATGTTAGAGAGGTCTTATATGAAGATGTTCCTAAATAGAATCCAACAAGATGTGTTCAGGACAGAATAATTTCATCATAAGATAGTGACAGCCATTTAGTATGGCATATACAGAAATGCTGAAAAGGACTTAAACGAAGATCTTCCTTAACAGTCAAACCAAGCCACTTTCACCATAGTGTTCTTTCATTGAATGGATGTAATAGATATTCTGTCATGCCTGTAGTTAAATGTTCAATAGGTCTTACATAAAAATGCTCCTAATAATCTACCTGAAAGCTATGAAACACAACCTTCTTTCCTTGTAAGAAGGGTATGGCCATGCTGTATGCCATATACTGAAATGCTTGAAAAGCTTTATATGAAGATGTTCCTCAACAGTTACAAGAAAACTGCTTTCATCCCTGTGTTCATTCAATGAGTGAATGTTTAGAGATTCTGTCATTCCTGCAAAGGAATGTTTAATAAGTCTTACATGAAGATGTTTCTAAACAGCTACAAGGAAATTTTTTTAAATATAGTGTTATTACATTGAATAAACATTAAAGATATCCTGTCATGACTGTAGGCAAACGTCTGATAAGACTTGAACAAAATATTGATAAACAGTTACTTGCAAGCTGGGTTCATCACAGTATTCTTTTCTGGCTATGGAGATGATAGCCATTCTGTATGGCATAAAGTGATATGTTTGAAGAGCCTTTTATTTATATTCTTAAACAGCTAACAAGCAAGATGGTTTCTTCACAGTGTTCTTTCAGTGAATGAATGTTCTAGATATTGTCACATCTGTGGTGAAACATTTGATATATGATGTTCCTAAACAGCTACCTATAAACCGGATTCAGCATGTGTTCTTTCATTTTGTGAAAATGATAGTCGCTCTGTGTGGAATATACTTAAGTATTTGAAGCGTATTATGTGCAGATGTTCCTAAACAGTGAAAAGAAGATGGTGTTTGCATAATTTTCTTTCAGATAACAAATGTTATAGACATTGTCACATCTGTAGTCAAATGTTTGATATGATTTATGTGAAAATATCCCTAAACAGCTACCTGTTGGCTTGATTAAGCACAATGCTCTTTCCTTGTAAGAAAGTGATAGCTGTTCCATGTGGCATGTACTGAAATGTTTGAAATGTCATATGTGAAGATGTTCCTTAAGAGCTACTTGCTAGGTGTTTTCAAGACAATGTTCTTTCAGTGAATGAATGTTATAGATAGTCTATCACACCCGTAGTGAAATGCTGGATAAGTTTTATGAAGATGTCCCCAAGTAGCTACAAGCAAAATGGTTTCACAACAGTGTTCTTACAGACATTGAATGTTATAGATATTCTGTCATGCCTGTAGGGAAATGTTTGATAAGACTTGCATGAACACTTACATGAAGATGTTTCTCGACAGCCACAAGCAAGCTTTTTCAACACAGTATTTCATTGAATGAATGTAATAATTATCACATTGTGGCTGCAGAGAAACGTTTGATAAGACACACACAAAATGTTCATAAATAGCATGTGCCAGCTGGTTGCATCACAATGTTGTTTAATTTAATGGAAGTGATCATCATTCTGTATAGCATATGATGTGTTTGAATAGCCTTATATAAAGATATTCCTAAAAACTTATGAGCAATCTGGTTTCACCAGAGTGTGTTCCTCAGTGAAGGAATCTTACAGAGATTCTGTCAGAGCAGTAGTGACATGTTTGGTGTTTTGTATGAAGAAACCCTAAATGGCTTCCTGCAAGATGAGTTCAACACAGTGTTATTTCATTTTAAGAAAATGATAGTCATTCTGTTTGGCATAAACGGAAATATTAGAAAAGCCTTATATCAAGATGTTCCTAATTAGCTACCAGCAATCTGGCTTCACAATAGTGTTCTTTCATTGAATGGATGTAATAGATACTTTGTAGTGAAATGTATGATAAGTCTCTTAGGAAAAGGTTCCTAAACAGCTGCCTGCAATCTGGCTTCAGCACATTATATCACTGTCTCAAAGTGATATTCATTCAGTATGTCTTATATGGAAATGCTTGAAATGGTGAACATGAAGAAGTTTCTAAATATATACAAGCAAGATTGTTTCTCCACAGTTTTCTTTCAGTGACTGAATGTTATGTATAGTCTGTCACGACTATTGTAAAATGTTTGATGAGTCTTATGTAAAAACGTTCCTAGATAGCTATCTGTGAGCTCTATTTAGCACAGTGTTCTTTCATTGTAGGAAAATGATACCCATTCATTATGGCATATACTGAAATGTGAGAAATGTCTTAAATACAAATGTTCCTAATAATAGCTTCAAGATGCTTTCACCACAGAGTTCTTTCAGTGAAACAATATTGCAGATATTCTGTGACACTTGTAGTGAAGTGTTAGTTAAAACTTACTTGCAAGCTGGATTCAGCACAGTGTTTCTTTCATTGTTGGAAACTCATATTCAATCAGAACAGCAAATATTGAAATGGTTATAATGACTAATATGAAGATGATCCTTAATGGCTGCAAGTAAGATGGTTTCACCACAGTTTTCTCTCAGTGAACAAATGCTATATATATTCTGTCCCACATGCAATGAAATGCTTGTTAAGTCTTATATGAACATGTTCCTAAACAGCTACCTGCAAACTGGGCTTAGAACAGTGTTCTCACATTGTTAGTAATTGATAGGTCATCTGTAGGGCATATGCTGAAATGTTTGAAATGTCTTAGGTGAATATGCCCCTAAACAGCTGTAAGCACATTTGTTTCACCAGAGTTCCTTTAGTGTCTGAATCTTATGGATATTTTTCAAGTCTGTAGTGTAATTTTTTAAGTATTTTATGAAGTTCTTCCTAAACAGATACTAGGAAACAAGGGTTCAGCTCATCCTTCTTTCCTTGAGTGAATATTAAAATTATTCTGTCATGACCATAGCGCAATATTTGTTAAGACTTATGAAAAGATATTTCTAAAAAACAACTTTCCAGCTGGGTTCTTAACATTGTTCTTTCATTTTATGGAAGTGATAACCATTCTGGATGGAATACACTGAAATGTTTGAAAAGACTTGTATGAAGATACTCCTAAATAGCTACAAGCAATCTGGTTACACCACAGTGTTCTTTCATTTAATAAACTTTATATATATTCTCCTATAGCTGTAGTGAAATGTTTTATATCATATATGAAAATGTTCCTACAGCTACCTGCAAGCTGGGATCAGCACACTGACTTTTCATTGTAATAAGGTGATAGTTACTTTGTATGGCATACACTGAAATGTCAGAAAAGACTTATATGAGTGTATTTCTAAAGAGATACAAGCAAGCTGGTTTCACAATAGTGATCTTTCATTGAATTAATGTAATAGATATTCTGTCGCACATGTTGTGAAATTTTCAATAAATCTTACACGAAAATGTTACTATAAGTCTACCTGAAAGCTGAGTTAAGTACGATGTTTTTTCATTTTCAGAAAGTATAGCTGTTCTCTATGGCTCATACTGAAATGCTAGAAAAGACTTACATGAAGATGTTCCTTAAAAGCTACAAGGAAGTTGGTTTCACCACAGCATTCTTTCAATGTGTGAATGTTATAGATATTCCATCATGCCCGTAGTGAAATGTTTGATAGGACTTATTTGAAGATTCCCCTAAACAGCTGCAAGCAAGGTGTTTTCACCACAGTGTTCATTCAGAAAACGAATGTTATACGTATTCTGTCATGCCTCAAGAGAACTATTTGATGTCTTAGGTGAGAGTGTTCCTGAACAGCTACAAGCAAGCTTTTTCAACATAGTGTGGCTTCCTTGAATGAATGTTATGGATATCATGTTGCGGCTGTAGAGAAACGTTTGATAAGACATAAATGAAATGCTCATAAAGAGCCACTGGTTTCCTCAGAACGTTCTTTCTGGATATGGAAGCGATAGCCATTCTGTAGGCATAATGAAGTGTTTGAAGAGCCTTATACGAAGACATTCCCAAGGCGCCAGAAGTAATCTGGCTTCACCACAGTGTTCTTTCAGTGAACGAGTGTTATAGATAGTCTGTCATGCCTGTAGTGAAATGTTTAATAAGTCTTATAGGAAGAGGTTTCAAACAGCCGCCAGCAAGCCGTGTTTAGCACAGTGTCCTTTAACTGTAAGTAAGTGAGAGCCATTCTGTATGGCATATACTTAAATGTTAGAGAGGTCTTATATGAAGATGTTCCTAAATAGAATCCAACAAGATGTGTTCAGGACAGAATAATTTCATCATAAGATAGTGACAGCCATTTAGTATGGCATATACAGAAATGCTGAAAAGGACTTAAACGAAGATCTTCCTTAACAGTCAAACCAAGCCACTTTCACCATAGTGTTCTTTCATTGAATGGATGTAATAGATATTCTGTCATGCCTGTAGTTAAATGTTCAATAGGTCTTACATAAAAATGCTCCTAATAATCTACCTGAAAGCTATGAAACACAACCTTCTTTCCTTGTAAGAAGGGTATGGCCATGCTGTATGCCATATACTGAAATGCTTGAAAAGCTTTATATGAAGATGTTCCTCAACAGTTACAAGAAAACTGCTTTCATCCCTGTGTTCATTCAATGAGTGAATGTTTAGAGATTCTGTCATTCCTGCAAAGGAATGTTTAATAAGTCTTACATGAAGATGTTTCTAAACAGCTACAAGGAAATTTTTTTAAATATAGTGTTATTACATTGAATAAACATTAAAGATATCCTGTCATGACTGTAGGCAAACGTCTGATAAGACTTGAACAAAATATTGATAAACAGTTACTTGCAAGCTGGGTTCATCACAGTATTCTTTTCTGGCTATGGAGATGATAGCCATTCTGTATGGCATAAAGTGATATGTTTGAAGAGCCTTTTATTTATATTCTTAAACAGCTAACAAGCAAGATGGTTTCTTCACAGTGTTCTTTCAGTGAATGAATGTTCTAGATATTGTCACATCTGTGGTGAAACATTTGATATATGATGTTCCTAAACAGCTACCTATAAACCGGATTCAGCATGTGTTCTTTCATTTTGTGAAAATGATAGTCGCTCTGTGTGGAATATACTTGAGTATTTGAAGCGTATTATGTGCAGATGTTCCTAAACAGTGAAAAGAAGATGGTGTTTGCATAATTTTCTTTCAGATAACAAATGTTATAGACATTGTCACATCTGTAGTCAAATGTTTGATATGATTTATGTGAAAATATCCCTAAACAGCTACCTGTTGGCTTGATTAAGCACAATGCTCTTTCCTTGTAAGAAAGTGATAGCTGTTCCATGTGGCATGTACTGAAATGTTTGAAATGTCATATGTGAAGATGTTCCTTAAGAGCTACTTGCTAGGTGTTTTCAAGACAATGTTCTTTCAGTGAATGAATGTTATAGATAGTCTATCACACCCGTAGTGAAATGCTGGATAAGTTTTATGAAGATGTCCCCAAGTAGCTACAAGCAAAATGGTTTCACAACAGTGTTCTTACAGACATTGAATGTTATAGATATTCTGTCATGCCTGTAGGGAAATGTTTGATAAGACTTGCATGAACACTTACATGAAGATGTTTCTCGACAGCCACAAGCAAGCTTTTTCAACACAGTATTTCATTGAATGAATGTAATAATTATCACATTGTGGCTGCAGAGAAACGTTTGATAAGACACACACAAAATGTTCATAAATAGCATGTGCCAGCTGGTTGCATCACAATGTTGTTTAATTTAATGGAAGTGATCATCATTCTGTATAGCATATGATGTGTTTGAATAGCCTTATATAAAGATATTCCTAAAAACTTATGAGCAATCTGGTTTCACCAGAGTGTGTTCCTCAGTGAAGGAATCTTACAGAGATTCTGTCAGAGCAGTAGTGACATGTTTGGTGTTTTGTATGAAGAAACCCTAAATGGCTTCCTGCAAGATGAGTTCAACACAGTGTTATTTCATTTTAAGAAAATGATAGTCATTCTGTTTGGCATAAACGGAAATATTAGAAAAGCCTTATATCAAGATGTTCCTAATTAGCTACCAGCAATCTGGCTTCACAATAGTGTTCTTTCATTGAATGGATGTAATAGATACTTTGTAGTGAAATGTATGATAAGTCTCTTAGGAAAAGGTTCCTAAACAGCTGCCTGCAATCTGGCTTCAGCACATTATATCACTGTCTCAAAGTGATATTCATTCAGTATGTCTTATATGGAAATGCTTGAAATGGTGAACATGAAGAAGTTTCTAAATATATACAAGCAAGATTGTTTCTCCACAGTTTTCTTTCAGTGACTGAATGTTATGTGTAGTCTGTCACGACTATTGTAAAATGTTTGATGAGTCTTATGTAAAAACGTTCCTAGATAGCTATCTGTGAGCTCTATTTAGCACAGTGTTCTTTCATTGTAGGAAAATGATACCCATTCATTATGGCATATACTGAAATGTGAGAAATGTCTTAAATACAAATGTTCCTAATAATAGCTTCAAGATGCTTTCACCACAGAGTTCTTTCAGTGAAACAATATTGCAGATATTCTGTGACACTTGTAGTGAAGTGTTAGTTAAAACTTACTTGCAAGCTGGATTCAGCACAGTGTTTCTTTCATTGTTGGAAACTCATATTCAATCAGAACAGCAAATATTGAAATGGTTATAATGACTAATATGAAGATGATCCTTAATGGCTGCAAGTAAGATGGTTTCACCACAGTTTTCTCTCAGTGAACAAATGCTATATATATTCTGTCCCACATGCAATGAAATGCTTGTTAAGTCTTATATGAACATGTTCCTAAACAGCTACCTGCAAACTGGGCTTAGAACAGTGTTCTCACATTGTTAGTAATTGATAGGTCATCTGTAGGGCATATGCTGAAATGTTTGAAATGTCTTAGGTGAATATGCCCCTAAACAGCTGTAAGCACATTTGTTTCACCAGAGTTCCTTTAGTGTCTGAATCTTATGGATATTTTTCAAGTCTGTAGTGTAATTTTTTAAGTATTTTATGAAGTTCTTCCTAAACAGATACTAGGAAACAAGGGTTCAGCTCATCCTTCTTTCCTTGAGTGAATATTAAAATTATTCTGTCATGACCATAGCGCAATATTTGTTAAGACTTATAAAAAGATATTTCTAAAAAACAACTTTCCAGCTGGGTTCTTAACATTGTTCTTTCATTTTATGGAAGTGATAACCAATCTGGATGGAATACACTGAAATGTTTGAAAAGACTTGTATGAAGATACTCCTAAATAGCTACAAGCAATCTGGTTACACCACAGTGTTCTTTCATTTAATAAACTTTATATATAGTCTCCTATAGCTGTAGTGAAATGTTTTATATCATATATGAAAATGTTCCTACAGCTACCTGCAAGCTGGGATCAGCACACTGACTTTTCATTGTAATAAGGTGATAGTTACTTTGTATGGCATACACTGAAATGTCAGAAAAGACTTATATGAGTGTATTTCTAAAGAGATACAAGCAAGCTGGTTTCACAATAGTGATCTTTCATTGAATTAATGTAATAGATATTCTGTCGCACATGTTGTGAAATTTTCAATAAATCTTACACGAAAATGTTACTATAAGTCTACCTGAAAGCTGAGTTAAGTACGATGTTTTTTCATTTTCAGAAAGTATAGCTGTTCTCTATGGCTCATACTGAAATGCTAGAAAAGACTTACATGAAGATGTTCCTTAAAAGCTACAAGGAAGTTGGTTTCACCACAGCATTCTTTCAATGTGTGAATGTTGTAGATATTCCATCATGCCCGTAGTGAAATGTTTGATAGGACTTATTTGAAGATTCCCCTAAACAGCTGCAAGCAAGGTGTTTTCACCACAGTGTTCATTCAGAAAACGAATGTTATACGTATTCTGTCATGCCTCAAGAGAACTATTTGATGTCTTAGGTGAGAGTGTTCCTGAACAGCTACAAGCAAGCTTTTTCAACATAGTGTGGCTTCCTTGAATGAATGTTATGGATATCATGTTGCGGCTGTAGAGAAACGTTTGATAAGACATAAATGAAATGCTCATAAAGAGCCACTGGTTTCCTCAGAACGTTCTTTCTGGATATGGAAGCGATAGCCATTCTGTAGGCATAATGAAGTGTTTGAAGAGCCTTATACGAAGACATTCCCAAGGCGCCAGAAGTAATCTGGCTTCACCACAGTGTTCTTTCAGTGAACGAGTGTTATAGATAGTCTGTCATGCCTGTAGTGAAATGTTTAATAAGTCTTATAGGAAGAGGTTTCAAACAGCCGCCAGCAAGCCGGGTTTAGCACAGTGTCCTTTAACTGTAAGTAAGTGAGAGCCATTCTGTATGGCATATACTTAAATGTTAGAGAGGTCTTATATGAAGATGTTCCTAAATAGAATCCAACAAGATGTGTTCAGGACAGAATAATTTCATCATAAGATAGTGACAGCCATTTAGTATGGCATATACAGAAATGCTGAAAAGGACTTAAACGAAGATCTTCCTTAACAGTCAAACCAAGCCACTTTCACCATAGTGTTCTTTCATTGAATGGATGTAATAGATATTCTGTCATGCCTGTAGTTAAATGTTCAATAGGTCTTACATAAAAATGCTCCTAATAATCTACCTGAAAGCTATGAAACACAACCTTCTTTCCTTGTAAGAAGGGTATGGCCATGCTGTATGCCATATACTGAAATGCTTGAAAAGCTTTATATGAAGATGTTCCTCAACAGTTACAAGAAAACTGCTTTCATCCCTGTGTTCATTCAATGAGTGAATGTTTAGAGATTCTGTCATTCCTGCAAAGGAATGTTTAATAAGTCTTACATGAAGATGTTTCTAAACAGCTACAAGGAAATTTTTTTAAATATAGTGTTATTACATTGAATAAACATTAAAGATATCCTGTCATGACTGTAGGCAAACGTCTGATAAGACTTGAACAAAATATTGATAAACAGTTACTTGCAAGCTGGGTTCATCACAGTATTCTTTTCTGGCTATGGAGATGATAGCCATTCTGTATGGCATAAAGTGATATGTTTGAAGAGCCTTTTATTTATATTCTTAAACAGCTAACAAGCAAGATGGTTTCTTCACAGTGTTCTTTCAGTGAATGAATGTTCTAGATATTGTCACATCTGTGGTGAAACATTTGATATATGATGTTCCTAAACAGCTACCTATAAACCGGATTCAGCATGTGTTCTTTCATTTTGTGAAAATGATAGTCGCTCTGTGTGGAATATACTTGAGTATTTGAAGCGTATTATGTGCAGATGTTCCTAAACAGTGAAAAGAAGATGGTGTTTGCATAATTTTCTTTCAGATAACAAATGTTATAGACATTGTCACATCTGTAGTCAAATGTTTGATATGATTTATGTGAAAATATCCCTAAACAGCTACCTGTTGGCTTGATTAAGCACAATGCTCTTTCCTTGTAAGAAAGTGATAGCTGTTCCATGTGGCATGTACTGAAATGTTTGAAATGTCATATGTGAAGATGTTCCTTAAGAGCTACTTGCTAGGTGTTTTCAAGACAATGTTCTTTCAGTGAATGAATGTTATAGATAGTCTATCACACCCGTAGTGAAATGCTGGATAAGTTTTATGAAGATGTCCCCAAGTAGCTACAAGCAAAATGGTTTCACAACAGTGTTCTTACAGACATTGAATGTTATAGATATTCTGTCATGCCTGTAGGGAAATGTTTGATAAGACTTGCATGAACACTTACATGAAGATGTTTCTCGACAGCCACAAGCAAGCTTTTTCAACACAGTATTTCATTGAATGAATGTAATAATTATCACATTGTGGCTGCAGAGAAACGTTTGATAAGACACACACAAAATGTTCATAAATAGCATGTGCCAGCTGGTTGCATCACAATGTTGTTTAATTTAATGGAAGTGATCATCATTCTGTATAGCATATGATGTGTTTGAATAGCCTTATATAAAGATATTCCTAAAAACTTATGAGCAATCTGGTTTCACCAGAGTGTGTTCCTCAGTGAAGGAATCTTACAGAGATTCTGTCAGAGCAGTAGTGACATGTTTGGTGTTTTGTATGAAGAAACCCTAAATGGCTTCCTGCAAGATGAGTTCAACACAGTGTTATTTCATTTTAAGAAAATGATAGTCATTCTGTTTGGCATAAACGGAAATATTAGAAAAGCCTTATATCAAGATGTTCCTAATTAGCTACCAGCAATCTGGCTTCACAATAGTGTTCTTTCATTGAATGGATGTAATAGATACTTTGTAGTGAAATGTATGATAAGTCTCTTAGGAAAAGGTTCCTAAACAGCTGCCTGCAATCTGGCTTCAGCACATTATATCACTGTCTCAAAGTGATATTCATTCAGTATGTCTTATATGGAAATGCTTGAAATGGTGAACATGAAGAAGTTTCTAAATATATACAAGCAAGATTGTTTCTCCACAGTTTTCTTTCAGTGACTGAATGTTATGTATAGTCTGTCACGACTATTGTAAAATGTTTGATGAGTCTTATGTAAAAACGTTCCTAGATAGCTATCTGTGAGCTCTATTTAGCACAGTGTTCTTTCATTGTAGGAAAATGATACCCATTCATTATGGCATATACTGAAATGTGAGAAATGTCTTAAATACAAATGTTCCTAATAATAGCTTCAAGATGCTTTCACCACAGAGTTCTTTCAGTGAAACAATATTGCAGATATTCTGTGACACTTGTAGTGAAGTGTTAGTTAAAACTTACTTGCAAGCTGGATTCAGCACAGTGTTTCTTTCATTGTTGGAAACTCATATTCAATCAGAACAGCAAATATTGAAATGGTTATAATGACTAATATGAAGATGATCCTTAATGGCTGCAAGTAAGATGGTTTCACCACAGTTTTCTCTCAGTGAACAAATGCTATATATATTCTGTCCCACATGCAATGAAATGCTTGTTAAGTCTTATATGAACATGTTCCTAAACAGCTACCTGCAAACTGGGCTTAGAACAGTGTTCTCACATTGTTAGTAATTGATAGGTCATCTGTAGGGCATATGCTGAAATGTTTGAAATGTCTTAGGTGAATATGCCCCTAAACAGCTGTAAGCACATTTGTTTCACCAGAGTTCCTTTAGTGTCTGAATCTTATGGATATTTTTCAAGTCTGTAGTGTAATTTTTTAAGTATTTTATGAAGTTCTTCCTAAACAGATACTAGGAAACAAGGGTTCAGCTCATCCTTCTTTCCTTGAGTGAATATTAAAATTATTCTGTCATGACCATAGCGCAATATTTGTTAAGACTTATAAAAAGATATTTCTAAAAAACAACTTTCCAGCTGGGTTCTTAACATTGTTCTTTCATTTTATGGAAGTGATAACCAATCTGGATGGAATACACTGAAATGTTTGAAAAGACTTGTATGAAGATACTCCTAAATAGCTACAAGCAATCTGGTTACACCACAGTGTTCTTTCATTTAATAAACTTTATATATAGTCTCCTATAGCTGTAGTGAAATGTTTTATATCATATATGAAAATGTTCCTACAGCTACCTGCAAGCTGGGATCAGCACACTGACTTTTCATTGTAATAAGGTGATAGTTACTTTGTATGGCATACACTGAAATGTCAGAAAAGACTTATATGAGTGTATTTCTAAAGAGATACAAGCAAGCTGGTTTCACAATAGTGATCTTTCATTGAATTAATGTAATAGATATTCTGTCGCACATGTTGTGAAATTTTCAATAAATCTTACACGAAAATGTTACTATAAGTCTACCTGAAAGCTGAGTTAAGTACGATGTTTTTTCATTTTCAGAAAGTATAGCTGTTCTCTATGGCTCATACTGAAATGCTAGAAAAGACTTACATGAAGATGTTCCTTAAAAGCTACAAGGAAGTTGGTTTCACCACAGCATTCTTTCAATGTGTGAATGTTATAGATATTCCATCATGCCCGTAGTGAAATGTTTGATAGGACTTATTTGAAGATTCCCCTAAACAGCTGCAAGCAAGGTGTTTTCACCACAGTGTTCATTCAGAAAACGAATGTTATACGTATTCTGTCATGCCTCAAGAGAACTATTTGATGTCTTAGGTGAGAGTGTTCCTGAACAGCTACAAGCAAGCTTTTTCAACATAGTGTGGCTTCCTTGAATGAATGTTATGGATATCATGTTGCGGCTGTAGAGAAACGTTTGATAAGACATAAATGAAATGCTCATAAAGAGCCACTGGTTTCCTCAGAACGTTCTTTCTGGATATGGAAGCGATAGCCATTCTGTAGGCATAATGAAGTGTTTGAAGAGCCTTATACGAAGACATTCCCAAGGCGCCAGAAGTAATCTGGCTTCACCACAGTGTTCTTTCAGTGAACGAGTGTTATAGATAGTCTGTCATGCCTGTAGTGAAATGTTTAATAAGTCTTATAGGAAGAGGTTTCAAACAGCCGCCAGCAAGCCGGGTTTAGCACAGTGTCCTTTAACTGTAAGTAAGTGAGAGCCATTCTGTATGGCATATACTTAAATGTTAGAGAGGTCTTATATGAAGATGTTCCTAAATAGAATCCAACAAGATGTGTTCAGGACAGAATAATTTCATCATAAGATAGTGACAGCCATTTAGTATGGCATATACAGAAATGCTGAAAAGGACTTAAACGAAGATCTTCCTTAACAGTCAAACCAAGCCACTTTCACCATAGTGTTCTTTCATTGAATGGATGTAATAGATATTCTGTCATGCCTGTAGTTAAATGTTCAATAGGTCTTACATAAAAATGCTCCTAATAATCTACCTGAAAGCTATGAAACACAACCTTCTTTCCTTGTAAGAAGGGTATGGCCATGCTGTATGCCATATACTGAAATGCTTGAAAAGCTTTATATGAAGATGTTCCTCAACAGTTACAAGAAAACTGCTTTCATCCCTGTGTTCATTCAATGAGTGAATGTTTAGAGATTCTGTCATTCCTGCAAAGGAATGTTTAATAAGTCTTACATGAAGATGTTTCTAAACAGCTACAAGGAAATTTTTTTAAATATAGTGTTATTACATTGAATAAACATTAAAGATATCCTGTCATGACTGTAGGCAAACGTCTGATAAGACTTGAACAAAATATTGATAAACAGTTACTTGCAAGCTGGGTTCATCACAGTATTCTTTTCTGGCTATGGACATGATAGCCATTCTGTATGGCATAAAGTGATATGTTTGAAGAGCCTTTTATTTATATTCTTAAACAGCTAACAAGCAAGATGGTTTCTTCACAGTGTTCTTTCAGTGAATGAATGTTCTAGATATTGTCACATCTGTGGTGAAACATTTGATATATGATGTTCCTAAACAGCTACCTATAAACCGGATTCAGCATGTGTTCTTTCATTTTGTGAAAATGATAGTCGCTCTGTGTGGAATATACTTAAGTATTTGAAGCGTATTATGTGCAGATGTTCCTAAACAGTGAAAAGAAGATGGTGTTTGCATAATTTTCTTTCAGATAACAAATGTTATAGACATTGTCACATCTGTAGTCAAATGTTTGATATGATTTATGTGAAAATATCCCTAAACAGCTACCTGTTGGCTTGATTAAGCACAATGCTCTTTCCTTGTAAGAAAGTGATAGCTGTTCCATGTGGCATGTACTGAAATGTTTGAAATGTCATATGTGAAGATGTTCCTTAAGAGCTACTTGCTAGGTGTTTTCAAGACAATGTTCTTTCAGTGAATGAATGTTATAGATAGTCTATCACACCCGTAGTGAAATGCTGGATAAGTTTTATGAAGATGTCCCCAAGTAGCTACAAGCAAAATGGTTTCACAACAGTGTTCTTACAGACATTGAATGTTATAGATATTCTGTCATGCCTGTAGGGAAATGTTTGATAAGACTTGCATGAACACTTACATGAAGATGTTTCTCGACAGCCACAAGCAAGCTTTTTCAACACAGTATTTCATTGAATGAATGTAATAATTATCACATTGTGGCTGCAGAGAAACGTTTGATAAGACACACACAAAATGTTCATAAATAGCATGTGCCAGCTGGTTGCATCACAATGTTGTTTAATTTAATGGAAGTGATCATCATTCTGTATAGCATATGATGTGTTTGAATAGCCTTATATAAAGATATTCCTAAAAACTTATGAGCAATCTGGTTTCACCAGAGTGTGTTCCTCAGTGAAGGAATCTTACAGAGATTCTGTCAGAGCAGTAGTGACATGTTTGGTGTTTTGTATGAAGAAACCCTAAATGGCTTCCTGCAAGATGAGTTCAACACAGTGTTATTTCATTTTAAGAAAATGATAGTCATTCTGTTTGGCATAAACGGAAATATTAGAAAAGCCTTATATCAAGATGTTCCTAATTAGCTACCAGCAATCTGGCTTCACAATAGTGTTCTTTCATTGAATGGATGTAATAGATACTTTGTAGTGAAATGTATGATAAGTCTCTTAGGAAAAGGTTCCTAAACAGCTGCCTGCAATCTGGCTTCAGCACATTATATCACTGTCTCAAAGTGATATTCATTCAGTATGTCTTATATGGAAATGCTTGAAATGGTGAACATGAAGAAGTTTCTAAATATATACAAGCAAGATTGTTTCTCCACAGTTTTCTTTCAGTGACTGAATGTTATGTATAGTCTGTCACGACTATTGTAAAATGTTTGATAAGTCTTATGTAAAAACGTTCCTAGATAGCTATCTGTGAGCTCTATTTAGCACAGTGTTCTTTCATTGTAGGAAAATGATACCCATTCATTATGGCATATACTGAAATGTGAGAAATGTCTTAAATACAAATGTTCCTAATAATAGCTTCAAGATGCTTTCACCACAGAGTTCTTTCAGTGAAACAATATTGCAGATATTCTGTGACACTTGTAGTGAAGTGTTAGTTAAAACTTACTTGCAAGCTGGATTCAGCACAGTGTTTCTTTCATTGTTGGAAACTCATATTCAATCAGAACAGCAAATATTGAAATGGTTATAATGACTAATATGAAGATGATCCTTAATGGCTGCAAGTAAGATGGTTTCACCACAGTTTTCTCTCAGTGAACAAATGCTATATATATTCTGTCCCACATGCAATGAAATGCTTGTTAAGTCTTATATGAACATGTTCCTAAACAGCTACCTGCAAACTGGGCTTAGAACAGTGTTCTCACATTGTTAGTAATTGATAGGTCATCTGTAGGGCATATGCTGAAATGTTTGAAATGTCTTAGGTGAATATGCCCCTAAACAGCTGTAAGCACATTTGTTTCACCAGAGTTCCTTTAGTGTCTGAATCTTATGGATATTTTTCAAGTCTGTAGTGTAATTTTTTAAGTATTTTATGAAGTTCTTCCTAAACAGATACTGGGAAACAAGGGTTCAGCTCATCCTTCTTTCCTTGAGTGAATATTAAAATTATTCTGTCATGACCATAGCGCAATATTTGTTAAGACTTATGAAAAGATATTTCTAAAAAAACAACTTTCCAGCTGGGTTCTTAACATTGTTCTTTCATTTTATGGAAGTGATAACCAATCTGGATGGAATACACTGAAATGTTTGAAAAGACTTGTATGAAGATACTCCTAAATAGCTACAAGCAATCTGGTTACACCACAGTGTTCTTTCATTTAATAAACTTTATATATAGTCTCCTATAGCTGTAGTGAAATGTTTTATATCATATATGAAAATGTTCCTACAGCTACCTGCAAGCTGGGATCAGCACACTGACTTTTCATTGTAATAAGGTGATAGTTACTTTGTATGGCATACACTGAAATGTCAGAAAAGACTTATATGAGTGTATTTCTAAAGAGATACAAGCAAGCTGGTTTCACAATAGTGATCTTTCATTGAATTAATGTAATAGATATTCTGTCGCACATGTTGTGAAATTTTCAATAAATCTTACACGAAAATGTTACTATAAGTCTACCTGAAAGCTGAGTTAAGTACGATGTTTTTTCATTTTCAGAAAGTATAGCTGTTCTCTATGGCTCATACTGAAATGCTAGAAAAGACTTACATGAAGATGTTCCTTAAAAGCTACAAGGAAGTTGGTTTCACCACAGCATTCTTTCAATGTGTGAATGTTATAGATATTCCATCATGCCCGTAGTGAAATGTTTGATAGGACTTATTTGAAGATTCCCCTAAACAGCTGCAAGCAAGGTGTTTTCACCACAGTGTTCATTCAGAAAACGAATGTTATACGTATTCTGTCATGCCTCAAGAGAACTATTTGATGTCTTAGGTGAGAGTGTTCCTGAACAGCTACAAGCAAGCTTTTTCAACATAGTGTGGCTTCCTTGAATGAATGTTATGGATATCATGTTGCGGCTGTAGAGAAACGTTTGATAAGACATAAATGAAATGCTCATAAAGAGCCACTGGTTTCCTCAGAACGTTCTTTCTGGATATGGAAGCGATAGCCATTCTGTAGGCATAATGAAGTGTTTGAAGAGCCTTATACGAAGACATTCCCAAGGCGCCAGAAGTAATCTGGCTTCACCACAGTGTTCTTTCAGTGAACGAGTGTTATAGATAGTCTGTCATGCCTGTAGTGAAATGTTTAATAAGTCTTATAGGAAGAGGTTTCAAACAGCCGCCAGCAAGCCGGGTTTAGCACAGTGTCCTTTAACTGTAAGTAAGTGAGAGCCATTCTGTATGGCATATACTTAAATGTTAGAGAGGTCTTATATGAAGATGTTCCTAAATAGAATCCAACAAGATGTGTTCAGGACAGAATAATTTCATCATAAGATAGTGACAGCCATTTAGTATGGCATATACAGAAATGCTGAAAAGGACTTAAACGAAGATCTTCCTTAACAGTCAAACCAAGCCACTTTCACCATAGTGTTCTTCCATTGAATGGATGTAATAGATATTCTGTCATGCCTGTAGTTAAATGTTCAATAGGTCTTACATAAAAATGCTCCTAATAATCTACCTGAAAGCTATGAAACACAACCTTCTTTCCTTGTAAGAAGGGTATGGCCATGCTGTATGCCATATACTGAAATGCTTGAAAAGCTTTATATGAAGATGTTCCTCAACAGTTACAAGAAAACTGCTTTCATCCCTGTGTTCATTCAATGAGTGAATGTTTAGAGATTCTGTCATTCCTGCAAAGGAATGTTTAATAAGTCTTACATGAAGATGTTTCTAAACAGCTACAAGGAAATTTTTTTAAATATAGTGTTATTACATTGAATAAACATTAAAGATATCCTGTCATGACTGTAGGCAAACGTCTGATAAGACTTGAACAAAATATTGATAAACAGTTACTTGCAAGCTGGGTTCATCACAGTATTCTTTTCTGGCTATGGACATGATAGCCATTCTGTATGGCATAAAGTGATATGTTTGAAGAGCCTTTTATTTATATTCTTAAACAGCTAACAAGCAAGATGGTTTCTTCACAGTGTTCTTTCAGTGAATGAATGTTCTAGATATTGTCACATCTGTGGTGAAACATTTGATATATGATGTTCCTAAACAGCTACCTATAAACCGGATTCAGCATGTGTTCTTTCATTTTGTGAAAATGATAGTCGCTCTGTGTGGAATATACTTAAGTATTTGAAGCGTATTATGTGCAGATGTTCCTAAACAGTGAAAAGAAGATGGTGTTTGCATAATTTTCTTTCAGATAACAAATGTTATAGACATTGTCACATCTGTAGTCAAATGTTTGATATGATTTATGTGAAAATATCCCTAAACAGCTACCTGTTGGCTTGATTAAGCACAATGCTCTTTCCTTGTAAGAAAGTGATAGCTGTTCCATGTGGCATGTACTGAAATGTTTGAAATGTCATATGTGAAGATGTTCCTTAAGAGCTACTTGCTAGGTGTTTTCAAGACAATGTTCTTTCAGTGAATGAATGTTATAGATAGTCTATCACACCCGTAGTGAAATGCTGGATAAGTTTTATGAAGATGTCCCCAAGTAGCTACAAGCAAAATGGTTTCACAACAGTGTTCTTACAGACATTGAATGTTATAGATATTCTGTCATGCCTGTAGGGAAATGTTTGATAAGACTTGCATGAACACTTACATGAAGATGTTTCTCGACAGCCACAAGCAAGCTTTTTCAACACAGTATTTCATTGAATGAATGTAATAATTATCACATTGTGGCTGCAGAGAAACGTTTGATAAGACACACACAAAATGTTCATAAATAGCATGTGCCAGCTGGTTGCATCACAATGTTGTTTAATTTAATGGAAGTGATCATCATTCTGTATAGCATATGATGTGTTTGAATAGCCTTATATAAAGATATTCCTAAAAACTTATGAGCAATCTGGTTTCACCAGAGTGTGTTCCTCAGTGAAGGAATCTTACAGAGATTCTGTCAGAGCAGTAGTGACATGTTTGGTGTTTTGTATGAAGAAACCCTAAATGGCTTCCTGCAAGATGAGTTCAACACAGTGTTATTTCATTTTAAGAAAATGATAGTCATTCTGTTTGGCATAAACGGAAATATTAGAAAAGCCTTATATCAAGATGTTCCTAATTAGCTACCAGCAATCTGGCTTCACAATAGTGTTCTTTCATTGAATGGATGTAATAGATACTTTGTAGTGAAATGTATGATAAGTCTCTTAGGAAAAGGTTCCTAAACAGCTGCCTGCAATCTGGCTTCAGCACATTATATCACTGTCTCAAAGTGATATTCATTCAGTATGTCTTATATGGAAATGCTTGAAATGGTGAACATGAAGAAGTTTCTAAATATATACAAGCAAGATTGTTTCTCCACAGTTTTCTTTCAGTGACTGAATGTTATGTATAGTCTGTCACGACTATTGTAAAATGTTTGATAAGTCTTATGTAAAAACGTTCCTAGATAGCTATCTGTGAGCTCTATTTAGCACAGTGTTCTTTCATTGTAGGAAAATGATACCCATTCATTATGGCATATACTGAAATGTGAGAAATGTCTTAAATACAAATGTTCCTAATAATAGCTTCAAGATGCTTTCACCACAGAGTTCTTTCAGTGAAACAATATTGCAGATATTCTGTGACACTTGTAGTGAAGTGTTAGTTAAAACTTACTTGCAAGCTGGATTCAGCACAGTGTTTCTTTCATTGTTGGAAACTCATATTCAATCAGAACAGCAAATATTGAAATGGTTATAATGACTAATATGAAGATGATCCTTAATGGCTGCAAGTAAGATGGTTTCACCACAGTTTTCTCTCAGTGAACAAATGCTATATATATTCTGTCCCACATGCAATGAAATGCTTGTTAAGTCTTATATGAACATGTTCCTAAACAGCTACCTGCAAACTGGGCTTAGAACAGTGTTCTCACATTGTTAGTAATTGATAGGTCATCTGTAGGGCATATGCTGAAATGTTTGAAATGTCTTAGGTGAATATGCCCCTAAACAGCTGTAAGCACATTTGTTTCACCAGAGTTCCTTTAGTGTCTGAATCTTATGGATATTTTTCAAGTCTGTAGTGTAATTTTTTAAGTATTTTATGAAGTTCTTCCTAAACAGATACTAGGAAACAAGGGTTCAGCTCATCCTTCTTTCCTTGAGTGAATATTAAAATTATTCTGTCATGACCATAGCGCAATATTTGTTAAGACTTATGAAAAGATATTTCTAAAAAACAACTTTCCAGCTGGGTTCTTAACATTGTTCTTTCATTTTATGGAAGTGATAACCATTCTGGATGGAATACACTGAAATGTTTGAAAAGACTTGTATGAAGATACTCCTAAATAGCTACAAGCAATCTGGTTACACCACAGTGTTCTTTCATTTAATAAACTTTATATATATTCTCCTATAGCTGTAGTGAAATGTTTTATATCATATATGAAAATGTTCCTACAGCTACCTGCAAGCTGGGATCAGCACACTGACTTTTCATTGTAATAAGGTGATAGTTACTTTGTATGGCATACACTGAAATGTCAGAAAAGACTTATATGAGTGTATTTCTAAAGAGATACAAGCAAGCTGGTTTCACAATAGTGATCTTTCATTGAATTAATGTAATAGATATTCTGTCGCACATGTTGTGAAATTTTCAATAAATCTTACACGAAAATGTTACTATAAGTCTACCTGAAAGCTGAGTTAAGTACGATGTTTTTTCATTTTCAGAAAGTATAGCTGTTCTCTATGGCTCATACTGAAATGCTAGAAAAGACTTACATGAAGATGTTCCTTAAAAGCTACAAGGAAGTTGGTTTCACCACAGCATTCTTTCAATGTGTGAATGTTATAGATATTCCATCATGCCCGTAGTGAAATGTTTGATAGGACTTATTTGAAGATTCCCCTAAACAGCTGCAAGCAAGGTGTTTTCACCACAGTGTTCATTCAGAAAACGAATGTTATACGTATTCTGTCATGCCTCAAGAGAACTATTTGATGTCTTAGGTGAGAGTGTTCCTGAACAGCTACAAGCAAGCTTTTTCAACATAGTGTGGCTTCCTTGAATGAATGTTATGGATATCATGTTGCGGCTGTAGAGAAACGTTTGATAAGACATAAATGAAATGCTCATAAAGAGCCACTGGTTTCCTCAGAACGTTCTTTCTGGATATGGAAGCGATAGCCATTCTGTAGGCATAATGAAGTGTTTGAAGAGCCTTATACGAAGACATTCCCAAGGCGCCAGAAGTAATCTGGCTTCACCACAGTGTTCTTTCAGTGAACGAGTGTTATAGATAGTCTGTCATGCCTGTAGTGAAATGTTTAATAAGTCTTATAGGAAGAGGTTTCAAACAGCCGCCAGCAAGCCGGGTTTAGCACAGTGTCCTTTAACTGTAAGTAAGTGAGAGCCATTCTGTATGGCATATACTTAAATGTTAGAGAGGTCTTATATGAAGATGTTCCTAAATAGAATCCAACAAGATGTGTTCAGGACAGAATAATTTCATCATAAGATAGTGACAGCCATTTAGTATGGCATATACAGAAATGCTGAAAAGGACTTAAACGAAGATCTTCCTTAACAGTCAAACCAAGCCACTTTCACCATAGTGTTCTTTCATTGAATGGATGTAATAGATATTCTGTCATGCCTGTAGTTAAATGTTCAATAGGTCTTACATAAAAATGCTCCTAATAATCTACCTGAAAGCTATGAAACACAACCTTCTTTCCTTGTAAGAAGGGTATGGCCATGCTGTATGCCATATACTGAAATGCTTGAAAAGCTTTATATGAAGATGTTCCTCAACAGTTACAAGAAAACTGCTTTCATCCCTGTGTTCATTCAATGAGTGAATGTTTAGAGATTCTGTCATTCCTGCAAAGGAATGTTTAATAAGTCTTACATGAAGATGTTTCTAAACAGCTACAAGGAAATTTTTTTAAATATAGTGTTATTACATTGAATAAACATTAAAGATATCCTGTCATGACTGTAGGCAAACGTCTGATAAGACTTGAACAAAATATTGATAAACAGTTACTTGCAAGCTGGGTTCATCACAGTATTCTTTTCTGGCTATGGAGATGATAGCCATTCTGTATGGCATAAAGTGATATGTTTGAAGAGCCTTTTATTTATGTTCTTAAACAGCTAACAAGCAAGATGGTTTCTTCACAGTGTTCTTTCAGTGAATGAATGTTCTAGATATTGTCACATCTGTGGTGAAACATTTGATATATGATGTTCCTAAACAGCTACCTATAAACCGGATTCAGCATGTGTTCTTTCATTTTGTGAAAATGATAGTCGCTCTGTGTGGAATATACTTGAGTATTTGAAGCGTATTATGTGCAGATGTTCCTAAACAGTGAAAAGAAGATGGTGTTTGCATAATTTTCTTTCAGATAACAAATGTTATAGACATTGTCACATCTGTAGTCAAATGTTTGATATGATTTATGTGAAAATATCCCTAAACAGCTACCTGTTGGCTTGATTAAGCACAATGCTCTTTCCTTGTAAGAAAGTGATAGCTGTTCCATGTGGCATGTACTGAAATGTTTGAAATGTCATATGTGAAGATGTTCCTTAAGAGCTACTTGCTAGGTGTTTTCAAGACAATGTTCTTTCAGTGAATGAATGTTATAGATAGTCTATCACACCCGTAGTGAAATGCTGGATAAGTTTTATGAAGATGTCCCCAAGTAGCTACAAGCAAAATGGTTTCACAACAGTGTTCTTACAGACATTGAATGTTATAGATATTCTGTCATGCCTGTAGGGAAATGTTTGATAAGACTTGCATGAACACTTACATGAAGATGTTTCTCGACAGCCACAAGCAAGCTTTTTCAACACAGTATTTCATTGAATGAATGTAATAATTATCACATTGTGGCTGCAGAGAAACGTTTGATAAGACACACACAAAATGTTCATAAATAGCATGTGCCAGCTGGTTGCATCACAATGTTGTTTAATTTAATGGAAGTGATCATCATTCTGTATAGCATATGATGTGTTTGAATAGCCTTATATAAAGATATTCCTAAAAACTTATGAGCAATCTGGTTTCACCAGAGTGTGTTCCTCAGTGAAGGAATCTTACAGAGATTCTGTCAGAGCAGTAGTGACATGTTTGGTGTTTTGTATGAAGAAACCCTAAATGGCTTCCTGCAAGATGAGTTCAACACAGTGTTATTTCATTTTAAGAAAATGATAGTCATTCTGTTTGGCATAAACGGAAATATTAGAAAAGCCTTATATCAAGATGTTCCTAATTAGCTACCAGCAATCTGGCTTCACAATAGTGTTCTTTCATTGAATGGATGTAATAGATACTTTGTAGTGAAATGTATGATAAGTCTCTTAGGAAAAGGTTCCTAAACAGCTGCCTGCAATCTGGCTTCAGCACATTATATCACTGTCTCAAAGTGATATTCATTCAGTATGTCTTATATGGAAATGCTTGAAATGGTGAACATGAAGAAGTTTCTAAATATATACAAGCAAGATTGTTTCTCCACAGTTTTCTTTCAGTGACTGAATGTTATGTATAGTCTGTCACGACTATTGTAAAATGTTTGATGAGTCTTATGTAAAAACGTTCCTAGATAGCTATCTGTGAGCTCTATTTAGCACAGTGTTCTTTCATTGTAGGAAAATGATACCCATTCATTATGGCATATACTGAAATGTGAGAAATGTCTTAAATACAAATGTTCCTAATAATAGCTTCAAGATGCTTTCACCACAGAGTTCTTTCAGTGAAACAATATTGCAGATATTCTGTGACACTTGTAGTGAAGTGTTAGTTAAAACTTACTTGCAAGCTGGATTCAGCACAGTGTTTCTTTCATTGTTGGAAACTCATATTCAATCAGAACAGCAAATATTGAAATGGTTATAATGACTAATATGAAGATGATCCTTAATGGCTGCAAGTAAGATGGTTTCACCACAGTTTTCTCTCAGTGAACAAATGCTATATATATTCTGTCCCACATGCAATGAAATGCTTGTTAAGTCTTATATGAACATGTTCCTAAACAGCTACCTGCAAACTGGGCTTAGAACAGTGTTCTCACATTGTTAGTAATTGATAGGTCATCTGTAGGGCATATGCTGAAATGTTTGAAATGTCTTAGGTGAATATGCCCCTAAACAGCTGTAAGCACATTTGTTTCACCAGAGTTCCTTTAGTGTCTGAATCTTATGGATATTTTTCAAGTCTGTAGTGTAATTTTTTAAGTATTTTATGAAGTTCTTCCTAAACAGATACTAGGAAACAAGGGTTCAGCTCATCCTTCTTTCCTTGAGTGAATATTAAAATTATTCTGTCATGACCATAGCGCAATATTTGTTAAGACTTATGAAAAGATATTTCTAAAAAACAACTTTCCAGCTGGGTTCTTAACATTGTTCTTTCATTTTATGGAAGTGATAACCATTCTGGATGGAATACACTGAAATGTTTGAAAAGACTTGTATGAAGATACTCCTAAATAGCTACAAGCAATCTGGTTACACCACAGTGTTCTTTCATTTAATAAACTTTATATATATTCTCCTATAGCTGTAGTGAAATGTTTTATATCATATATGAAAATGTTCCTACAGCTACCTGCAAGCTGGGATCAGCACACTGACTTTTCATTGTAATAAGGTGATAGTTACTTTGTATGGCATACACTGAAATGTCAGAAAAGACTTATATGAGTGTATTTCTAAAGAGATACAAGCAAGCTGGTTTCACAATAGTGATCTTTCATTGAATTAATGTAATAGATATTCTGTCGCACATGTTGTGAAATTTTCAATAAATCTTACACGAAAATGTTACTATAAGTCTACCTGAAAGCTGAGTTAAGTACGATGTTTTTTCATTTTCAGAAAGTATAGCTGTTCTCTATGGCTCATACTGAAATGCTAGAAAAGACTTACATGAAGATGTTCCTTAAAAGCTACAAGGAAGTTGGTTTCACCACAGCATTCTTTCAATGTGTGAATGTTATAGATATTCCATCATGCCCGTAGTGAAATGTTTGATAGGACTTATTTGAAGATTCCCCTAAACAGCTGCAAGCAAGGTGTTTTCACCACAGTGTTCATTCAGAAAACGAATGTTATACGTATTCTGTCATGCCTCAAGAGAACTATTTGATGTCTTAGGTGAGAGTGTTCCTGAACAGCTACAAGCAAGCTTTTTCAACATAGTGTGGCTTCCTTGAATGAATGTTATGGATATCATGTTGCGGCTGTAGAGAAACGTTTGATAAGACATAAATGAAATGCTCATAAAGAGCCACTGGTTTCCTCAGAACGTTCTTTCTGGATATGGAAGCGATAGCCATTCTGTAGGCATAATGAAGTGTTTGAAGAGCCTTATACGAAGACATTCCCAAGGCGCCAGAAGTAATCTGGCTTCACCACAGTGTTCTTTCAGTGAACGAGTGTTATAGATAGTCTGTCATGCCTGTAGTGAAATGTTTAATAAGTCTTATAGGAAGAGGTTTCAAACAGCCGCCAGCAAGCCGGGTTTAGCACAGTGTCCTTTAACTGTAAGTAAGTGAGAGCCATTCTGTATGGCATATACTTAAATGTTAGAGAGGTCTTATATGAAGATGTTCCTAAATAGAATCCAACAAGATGTGTTCAGGACAGAATAATTTCATCATAAGATAGTGACAGCCATTTAGTATGGCATATACAGAAATGCTGAAAAGGACTTAAACGAAGATCTTCCTTAACAGTCAAACCAAGCCACTTTCACCATAGTGTTCTTCCATTGAATGGATGTAATAGATATTCTGTCATGCCTGTAGTTAAATGTTCAATAGGTCTTACATAAAAATGCTCCTAATAATCTACCTGAAAGCTATGAAACACAACCTTCTTTCCTTGTAAGAAGGGTATGGCCATGCTGTATGCCATATACTGAAATGCTTGAAAAGCTTTATATGAAGATGTTCCTCAACAGTTACAAGAAAACTGCTTTCATCCCTGTGTTCATTCAATGAGTGAATGTTTAGAGATTCTGTCATTCCTGCAAAGGAATGTTTAATAAGTCTTACATGAAGATGTTTCTAAACAGCTACAAGGAAATTTTTTTAAATATAGTGTTATTACATTGAATAAACATTAAAGATATCCTGTCATGACTGTAGGCAAACGTCTGATAAGACTTGAACAAAATATTGATAAACAGTTACTTGCAAGCTGGGTTCATCACAGTATTCTTTTCTGGCTATGGAGATGATAGCCATTCTGTATGGCATAAAGTGATATGTTTGAAGAGCCTTTTATTTATATTCTTAAACAGCTAACAAGCAAGATGGTTTCTTCACAGTGTTCTTTCAGTGAATGAATGTTCTAGATATTGTCACATCTGTGGTGAAACATTTGATATATGATGTTCCTAAACAGCTACCTATAAACCGGATTCAGCATGTGTTCTTTCATTTTGTGAAAATGATAGTCGCTCTGTGTGGAATATACTTGAGTATTTGAAGCGTATTATGTGCAGATGTTCCTAAACAGTGAAAAGAAGATGGTGTTTGCATAATTTTCTTTCAGATAACAAATGTTATAGACATTGTCACATCTGTAGTCAAATGTTTGATATGATTTATGTGAAAATATCCCTAAACAGCTACCTGTTGGCTTGATTAAGCACAATGCTCTTTCCTTGTAAGAAAGTGATAGCTGTTCCATGTGGCATGTACTGAAATGTTTGAAATGTCA